>NW_019272032.1:4516104-4550612 GCF_002738345.1 Cucurbita maxima | reverse complement strand
TTTTTTTTTTTTTTTTTTTTTTTTTTTTTTTTTTTTTTTTTTTTTTTTTTTTTTTGAATTACACAAATGTTGACAGCAATTTCTAACAGAGAACCCTTGCTGTTGCATATTGAAATCAACTCAGCACTAAAGTTGCTACTGAGTGTACAATCTCTGTGTACAAGAGAATGATGTAACCAAAACTTGGATTTCAGTCTTTGCTAATAAACTAGAATGTGAGACCATTTATATCTAATATGCCTAAGTGATACTCAAAGCCAAAACCAGGTACCTACCCTTTCCCGCAACCTACACTGGCATTTTCAAGATTCAGTAATGACTTTGGACAATACAAAAGAAGACAGACCTGAAACAGCACAGCCTAATTCTCTGTCCTTTGGCGTTTTGATAGCTGGGAGCTAGATTTTGAAGCGTCTGGCTCGGTATTTTCGGGGACTTTTCTATGCCGTGCTTCTGGCTTCCCGCCTTCTTCGTTAGTAACATTTTCGGATATTGTGTCAGCTTCAGATGGATCAGTGCGGGCTGTGCAAATTTCCACCTGGGAAGTTTCCAGCTCTGTTTTGGCAGAGAAATCATCAACAGTATCTGAAAATGGAGACTCATCCAATGTGGATGCTTTCAGGTTATTGCCTGACTTGAATTGTTTTTCAAACATCATTTGAAGGTACTTCCCTTGTTCTTCTATTCTTAACTGTAAATTTCGTTGGATCTGTCAAACAGCGAACAAGAAAGGAATTACCTCACAATCGTTAAACACCAAATGGAGGGATGGGGCGTCGTAAAAATGTGGGACTAATGCGTTATGATCACATGAAATCAGACCACAAACACACACACACACACACACCATCTACCAGAATTCATCAAATATAGACTGGTCTGATGAAGGACACTAACCAGTTCACCAATCCAGGCACTTGTGTGTTATCCACATTATTACCAGACCATCAAAAGAACAAAAATATACTATTCTTTCACAGTTTATGAAGCATAGGAGTATTCTATGATTGCCTAAAGCAAATTATCATAGAGGGGAGGCTCCAACAAGCAATTTTTGCTATCAAAATTAAACCATCTCACTTATAATTTGTAATGGCCCAAGCCCTCCACTAGCAAATATTGTCCTCTTTGAGCTTTCCCCTTCGGGCTTCCGTTCAAGATTTCTAAAACGCGTATGTTAGGGAGAGATTTTCACACCCTTACAAGGAATGTTTCGTTGGGATCGAATTCCATGATTGCCTAAAGCAAATTATCATAAAGGAGAGGCTCCAACTAGCAATTTCTGCTATCTAAATTAAAGCATCTCTCTTAGAATTTGTTGATATTTTCTTTCATAACCGGAAGTCCCATGACCTTCCCATCATACTTCATAACTGTAGAACGGGGTAAAACAAAAGGGCATTTTAACATCATCAATAAAAGGTTATAACGAACATGTGAGTTCTTGTGGCTAAATTCAAGGTAGTTTATCAGAATTATCACTATGCCAATCCTTGGGGCACGCTTTCAAGGAGAGGATTTAACTCGATCAGCAGAATCTGTTCAAAGTAACAAATACATACCTCGAGTTGCTCATGTAACTTTTTCTGAACTTCCATCTGCAGACGTAGAGCCTCTGTGATATCAATACTCCTGTTATGCAAAGCCAGATCAATACTAGGAAACCTATCTTATACTTGGGAAAAACTGGTTGTTCACAAGAAGAACGAAAACATGGAGGACCCCAGTAAAATAATTCCTAAACAAATGTCCCCTAAAAGTATTCCCATGTGAACAGTAAATCCGCTAGTTTAACAAATAGTTTAAGGGGAATATTGATCCTTTTTGGCATTCTGAGAGAAGGTGAATAATTGGAAAAAAAAACCAAAGAAGAACGGAATAAAAAAGTCCAACTGAAAATGCCTAGAAATCTCAACCCTCTTGAATGAACTCATAAAGCAAGAAATGCATAGACAAGTCAACAAAATATGCCTAGACATCACAGCCATCATGAATGAGCTAATAAAGCAATAAATGAGTAAATAAGTCCAATCAAATATGCCTAGAAATCTCAGTCATCTTGAACAAACAAGTCCAACTACAAATGCCTAGAATCTCAAACTGATGATGCCACCAGCCTTTAAACCATGCTTGAACATATAAAACTGCATACACTTAAATTTTCCAAAAACAAAACCCAAAAAATTGACTAACGTTTTCAAATCGAGTGATGAAATATCCTCAAGCGAGGTGGTGCTTTTCTCCATTGACCCTGCAGTGAAAATTCATTAAATTTTTAAATCCAGAGTATCAAACAAAATCAAATCATATGCATCATCTTGATCTAACTATTGAACTTAAATACAGGGGTAAAACTTTGCATGCATTACAAAGTGCAGAACGTAAGTCAGATATCATAAGTATTTTCTATACCTTTTGATGATTCTGGTTGGTATCTAGCCGTCCTATATTTCTGCAAGCAAGAAGCCATATAGCCAATTATAAGTATCGAATACAGGAATGTTCAGACATGAATAGTTGCTTATTACCCAAAAAATGTTTGGACATATGCACACAGTGCAGAACGGGTGGGCTCATGTAGACTACTGATGTCTGAATCTTTTTTTTTTTTTTTTTTTTTTCATTATAACTCGTTCATGTAGAAGTAAATATACCTGCAAGTGGCTCTTCACATGATAGATTGTCAAACCCTCCACTTGCATAAGCTTTAGAACACCTTTTGGAGTAGCTCCTGACAGATGAAATAGTAAAGCCATTTAGATATAATAACCATTATCAAGACAGGACGTGAAGCAGGCGGGCAATACACACTTTCACTGCCACCAAGTTTGTTTACAGCCTCTACAAATGCATCATGAAGTTCTGGTGTCCATCGCATTCGTGGCTTGGAGGGAGCTCCATTTGAAGAGGGAGTTGAGGTAGCAATCATAGAAATTTCCCCAGAAGAAGGAAGCTGATTTTGAATTTGAGACTGCTGCACTTGCATTTTTATCACTGGTTTAGATGCTTGGTACGCTATCTGTGGAATCAACAAGACGAAAACAATTATAAGTCCCTCTTAGAAGTATTAAGCCAGTCAAATGGACAAAAATATGCATAGTATTGTGAAAGAACTCCAACCTTTGGTTCCAAATCTGCAACATTGGCATCCACTAGAAGGTCACTCCAATTAGAAGTCAATGAATCATCAGTTATTATTCTATCTGTCCAATCCTGCCAATCATTTTCTTTACTGAATTCATCTGAAACCATAAGAGAGCTGCAACTATTGTTTTCTACGTGACTATTGCCAACAGGGTTATTTTCAGGAGCTTCCAGAAAATCTGGCAGTGCATCCGTACACCAGGAATTGACATTTTCACCAGTAGGATGGTTGGTTGATGAAAAGAGTTCTGAATGAGAATGTAAGAGTGCACCATTAGCTGATGAATCGGAAATGAACGGTGCAACTGATTGGTTTTCATAAAACGAAACGGATGAGTAGTGAAGATCTGTTGAAAACCCTGGAGAAGATGAAAATATATTGCCAACTACTCCACTGCTAGAGTGTAAATGGTTGGAATGAACAAGTGGCCTTGATACCAGTTCTCGTTCCATTGAAACCTGTTGAGAATCTGGCAACTTAGGATATACCTCCTCCAAACAAGTAGGCAGTAGGACTCTTAATGGTTTAGATATATCTTCATTTACCCCTGCACTACTATGCTGCCTTGCACTTGAACTTGCAATGGATGAGACAAGACTCGCCTCAATTTTCATCCTTAAATCAAAGGAAGGAACAAATTTCATCTATTTGCGGCAATAGTTTAAGCACCACGTGACAATCCATCATATTGTAGCACATAACTGGTCCTTAATTTACTTCAGTACTTACAGCTTACGCCAAGTCCCTTCAGTAGTTACAGCTTACTCCAAGTCCAACATCTAGAAATGGACAGTGGGGGGAGGGGGTGGAATCATCAATTTTGACAAAAGTAGAAACAATTTCAGAGAAAAATAAATTACATTTCGGAAGAAAAAGAAAAGGCTTCTTCTCAATGAACTAAAGCATATACATGTTATCACAAATAAAAAGAGATTTCACCGGCAAGATGACACAAGACCCATCAATCACCAAAGTTTAGATGATTGAATTTGGAGCTAATTTCCCAGAACCTAACAATTTGATACTGACAGAAGCAAAAACAACTTTTTTTAACAATAATTCAGGCTGAGGGGAGATGAATCGTAAAACCCTTCCCAATATACTCATAAAATTCCGTTTTCTGAGCGTCTACCCAACTCGAAAACTATAGATGCAATTGTAAGTGATCATCTTTACCAGCAGCTGACATCATATAAACGCTACATCAAAGCACTTGCAATTGTTATGATCATAATTTATGTTTCGAATCAATTTCTGTAACTTCAACTGCACCATCACAGACCAGCCAAATTAACAAGAATTTCAAAGTAAACAAGTTGAATATCAAAACCTGGAGACTAATTATTCCAAGAAATACAGTTTATATAGCAGCTGAGAAACCGACTTCAACAACACATTGTTGAAACGGAGAGAAGAACATACAATTGAACTTACGCAATAGAAAAACATCAAATTCTGAAGCAGCCAAGTGGATGGATCCCAAAACGAGTTCACAATCGACCTCAAATGGAAAAAAGATTACACACACACACGCACAAAAAAAAAAAAAAAAAGTGATAAACCTAACTAATCGAATGGATAACGTGCAAATTCTTACCCAAAAGCCGAATAGAAAGCGTCTGGAAGGTAGAAGAAAGAAAAAAAAAGAGGAACCCCGCGAAGAAAAAGACTCGGAATAGAATCCGAAAAACCACAAATGATACGGCGCTGAGAAATCGGAGGATGTAGCTCTTGGGTCACAGGCGGGTGATTTAAATATGTCACCGGCACAGCCGATGAAAGCCGGATGAGGTGACGGCCGTGATGGTTCCGCTTTGTCGTCATTGCACTCTGAAACGTACGGAGCTAAATTGTTGTACGCGCCAAAAATGGCGCGTAATTTCCACACGTTCAGTTTTGGCCAATGGTTTGTACAAGTGAACGTTTTTTATTAGTAATGAATTAAACAGTTGATAGGCTGCGAGTGGGAGTATTCTCAATGTTGTCATTTTTCTGCTCTTTGTCCCAGTGGCCAATACGACTCGTTGAAAAAAAAAAAAAAAGGTTTTTTCTTTTAGGTTTTTGTCGAATGAGCATGCCCACTTTTTTAAATTATAATTTATTCCTCAATTTTTTTTAATTATAATTATTTAATTACAAAATAAACAATTTTCACTACCATAATTATTCTATTAAAATATTATATTCACTCCTATTTGAGATGAATTTTAAATTTTAATTAGTCAATTTGATTCTCCCAACTTGTCAATGATTTGAATCTCTAAAAAACAGTCCATTTTAAATTTAAAATTGGAATGTTCTATTAATTTCTAATTTTATTTGAAATAATAATATGACATAATATTTTTTATGAGCTTAATACTTATACAAATAGTAATTAAACCACCGATTTTTTAAGTAAAAATAATTATTTTATCTATTAAATTATGTTTGACGGGTAACGTAAATGGGAGATGAATTTGTGAAGAACAAAATAAAATATTCCATTATACCATCTTTCATATTAATATTCTCATTATTTTTTCAAACAAATATGGATATTGATATTCTCATACTTTTTACATCAAATTTTAAGTCAAAACTTTTATGATAAAACTTTTATGATGCACTTCAATAGAATCTTTTATGACAAGTTTAGCAATGAATTTGGAAACAAAGAATATAATTAATATGGATACTTGATAGTTTTGGAAAAGAAAATAATTAAATATCAAAACAAGATATTTTGAAGCAAATAAAAACAAAAACCTAAATTTGAGGTAACAATTATAATTTAAATTAAAAAAAAATGAGAGGAAAAAAAAAAGGCATATGGAATCAGCATCCACTATGAACAATTGATTTTTAATTTAAAAAAAAAAAAATTGAGGTTGAAGGATATTGTGAAGAAATTGGAACATGAAGCAGATTCCATATATCAAAATTTGCAGAATAAGAGACAGATTCTTTTAATATAAAGATGTTTCCCTTTGCCAAATTCCATTTGTTCAAGTTCTTCATGAAAGTTCATTGTGTTAAATAATTTAATTATTTATTATCCTTTTAAAAGCCAAGTGTCACCATAATGTTGCAATACAATATTTTCTATCACATCACAGTTTTCCATTTGATAATATAACACCAACCCAGAATGTTAGTTGTAGCCTCAGTTTAAATTTCCAAAAAAAACTCACAAATTTATTAAATACAAAATTGAAAATTTATTTATATTGAAAAATATTACCAGACACTAAATTAATATATATAAATATATATGTCTTTTTCGCTTAAAAATATAAAATATGAAATTATATAAAGAAAGAAATAAAAATATATAGAGTATTTTATGTGTCACATAAGACATGAAAATAGATAAATATTGAGATTAGGCCACGTAGTACATGGAATTGGGGAGTTTGAATCTTCTATCAGCAGTGGGAAGGCCTTCAAAGCTGCTCCATTGGTCACCAACAATGCCCCAAATGTGGTAGCCTTCATCAACAAGCCTTTGCCTTGCTTTTATTTTGTATTTTTGCACTTCTTTTCCTTCATCTTCAAGACCCCTGTTCATCATCACCAAAAATTTTAATAAATTATAGTTAAATTACCATTTTAACCTTTTAACTTTTATTTCCTTTTGTATCTACAAAATTATTTGATATTTTTTAATATTCACATCTTTATTGGAGGCATAATTAAAAATTTAATTCTTTTTTAATTCTTTTTGAAAATTTAAAAATGCTAATATTTAATCTTTTTTAATTTAACAACATTTGAATTCATTCAAATTTTTTAACCTCGACAAAACTACATATTAATTATTATTGAACTATACTCATTTTAGTTAATATCGGTTCATTTAATATTCTAACATCTTTTCGAAAAAGTTTCTCTTTTAAAGCATAACTTACAATATGAGAGAAAAAGAGAGATACCTCAAAGTGAGAGCAGACCATCCATGGAATCCAACTTGGATGAGATTATCAACCGTTGGAGATCTAAGATCTTCCCCTCTTGAAGATATCAAAAAGACTTTAATCCCTTTGTCTCTTATAAGATTGAAGAGCTTCAATGTATGCTCAAGAGCTGGTGCCTTGCTGCTTCTCATCCACTCTTCTATGTCTGTTTCATTCAACTTCTCTCCTCTGTTTACATGTTATCGTAAATTATATATAAATTTCACGAGAAAAGCTACAAGTGAAGTTTTTCTTACTACCCAGTTTTTAATTTTTAAACAAAAACGTTAGCAAACACGATCATATATTACTCTAGGCATCAACTCTATAGAGCTTTCAAACGTGCAATATTAGTGGCATTGTCGAAGTGACTCACCCGAAACCGTGTTTCTTGTAGAAAGGAATGTTGGACAAAAGGGTATCATCAACATCAAAGATCCAAGCATCAGTGCCGTCACCTTCAAGGTTGCAACAAGTGCTGAGATAAAGCTTGACCTCTTCAATTGCCCTCTCAGAATCAGCAGTGTATTGGGAAGATGTCATGTACTTCTTGATATGGCTAATGCATTCTTGAGGCACAACTTCAAAGCCTTTAACATTGTTTAGCTCAACATTCACCCTCCAACTTTCACAATAAACTTTCAAGCTATCACCCAAATCCAAATGGCTCTTTTTTGGCCTCAAAATGTTCCAATCTCCACTAGCAAATGGTGCCAAAAGGGCTGAGAGAAGAAGCCAAAATGGCACAAGATTTGCCATTGCCAAAGTGGATGGGATTGTGGGGGGAAGGGTTATTGGAGGGCTTTCTTCAAGAGAGAATGGAGATAAGAGTCTGTGGGGTAAAGTGGAGTCGAGGAAATTTATGGGAGAAGGATTGCTTATTAGCTGTGGGACTAATGAGAGCTAATTATAGCCATGTGTACAAAAAGGCTATTGGGTGTGCTTGACAACTGGATTTTGCCCCATTTCTATGCTTGATTGAAGGGCTGCTTGCGAAATAGCCATTAAAAAAAAACAAACAAAGTTCCATTAATATATTCTTAGTACAACAACTATAGCGTAACCGTATAAGCTTTCTGTTAATAGATATTATCTGTTTTGACTTATTACGTATCGTCGTCAACCTTATGGTTCTAAAACATGTCTGTTAAGGAGAGGTTTCTCATACTCTTATAAGCAACGTTTCGTTCCCCTCTCTAATGGAATATCACAATCCACCTTCCTTAGGGGCCTATCGTTTGATGTTTGACTCTGATACCATTTGTAACGGCACAAACCCACCACTAGCAAATATTGTCTGTTTTGGTCCATTATGTATCTTTGTCACTCTCACGATTTTAAAGTGTGTCTGTTAGGGACAATTCCGACACTTTTATCAGCAATGTTTTGTTCCCATCTCCCCTCTCCAATAGGATCTCACAATCCACCGTGTGGTGTTTGACTTGATATCATTTGTAACTATTCAAACCTACCACCAGAAGATATTGTCTATTTTGTCTCATTATGTATCTTAGTTAGCCTCACGATTTTAAATGTGCCTGTTAGAGAAAATTTCTCATACCCTTATAAGCAATATTTTGCTCCCCTCTCCAATTGATGTGGAATCTCGCCGGAGCCATATGATTTGCATACCCCTGGCTTATTCAAAAATATATATCTTAACCAACCTGCCTAATTATTTCTATGTGTTATTCGGTGCTTTTAATGCTAGAAATATAGTGGAGCCAAAGTATTATAGAAAAACCCAAAATACAAAGACTATAAATGCAATTAAATCCCTCAATCAAAGGGTGAGGAGGGGCCTCATACTCAACATTATTATTAAAGATGAGGATACAAAATAGATAAGTTTTAGTTTGAAGGCCATCAAACTAGACATTATTATTGCAAATAGAGAGAATTCAAATACATGATTGTTTAGATAGATGATACAATATTTTAACCAATTAAACTATACCACACGTGACGACAACATTGTGCACCAATCAATGGATACAAATAAAGTAAAGACATTTAAATGGTAATGGGAAATTTTGTAGGTAAGATTGAAGTTGAAGACAAACAAGTAATCTGTGCACTTTTTGACTTAAGATTTGCAAGGAAACAAAAGGTAGAAAAAGTTCACTACAAGCTTTGAAGGGAATCTTTCTTAGTCTATCTTGTGGCCCACCCAAAGGAACAAAGACAAAAGATGGTGGACAGAAAAGCAAGGGGCCAACATTTACCCACTAATTTTACCCTAATCACTAATGTGTACTCAAAAATAAAAACATGAAAGTGATATGGTTTTGGGTGAATTAAAAAAAAAAAATTACCCCAAAAACTTTATCAATTCTCTTTAACTTTAAATTTAAATAATTTCATTATAAAAACTATTTTGCAATATTTTAAAGAAAAATTAATAAGGGTGAGTAATCTTTAGCTTTCCAACTTCTCACAATCCAATATTATGGGGTTAATATAGTTCTGATATCATTTGTAACGGTTCAAATCTAATGTGAGATCTAACAATGGAGTGTCTAGCGTCCTCGTTGGCACATCTTTCGATGTCTAGCCTATATCATTTGTAGCTCAAGTCTACCGTTAACCAATATTGTCAACTTTTTCCTGTTACGTAGGGTCGTTAGTCTTACGTTATAAAATTCAATCTGTTTGGGAGAGGTTTTCAGGATAGTTCCACTTCCAACAACAATTTAGGTGGAAAAAAAAAAAAAAAAATCAGCAATCCTCAAGGATGCAGGCAACAACCAAGATACATTTATGAATTATGTGAGAGAGAGAGAGATCTAAGCAATAACTATGAGGGAAAAAATCATACAAAATCTGTAATTACTGCATAAACTTATGAGCAAATAATTGAAAGCAAAAAACAGACAACAATGAAAGGCAGAAATAATTGAAGAGCAACAAAATTGGGTGAAATTAAAAAAGTTTTCGAGCACTTAACAAATTTGATAATTGGAAGGCAGAGAAGAAAGAGGTAAGGATATGCAAAAAACCCCATCTCAGAGTTAATTACATGAACAAAAAAAATTCCCCATCTATCTCCCAAACAAAACAAACCCATTTTACAGTTCTTCTTTATGGTAAGAACCCATCGAAGACCCTTCATTATTCCACAATTTACAGAAATGGGTATCAAAAGAAACAAGAAAAATCACCACAAAAACAGAGAGAATTCAAATTCAATGAAGCAAGCCATCATCAAAGTTAAGAGAATAGCTTTGAAGATCATAACTGTACTGAACTGTTCTCTTTTGCAGTCTCAAGTTGTGCTTCCACTGATACTTGAGCTTCAGAATCAAGTGTCTCAAAGAAGATGAACAGCTCAAAGGAGGCGTTTTTGAATCGCCCACGTAAGAAATTGAAGACCCAGAATTTGCAATTCTGTTTCCAAGCCTTAGGAATTGCCATTTCCACAAACTAAACCCTAGAACTTTCATTTTGGGGCCTTCAGAATTGGAGAGAATTTGAGAGAAATGAAGGGAAAAGCCAAAAGGAAGAAATTTTGAGATGATACCTTTTTTTTTCTTTTTTCTTTTTCTCTGGAAGGACAGATCTGGTCCCAAAATTGAGAGAAATGAAGGGAAAATGAAGAGATTTTTTTTCCTTTTTATTTTTTGCAGTTGAGGACAGGGTTGGTCCCAATTTTGCTGAGAGGGTATTAAAGGACTGAGAGCTGAAATGAGGTAATGTCAGAATCATCAGTAACGCCAGCAGCACTAAGGGGGAAAAAAAGTTGAGGCCTTTTGTGGTATTTTCGTTTGAACTTTGTTGAAATCTCTCATATGCTAATACTTATGGTTGCGTTTTAACGTTTGAATGTGTCTGGTCTATTAGAGGGAATTTTACATAACATTAGAAGAAATGTTTATCTTTTAAGTCTTTTGTAGTTTCAATGTTTTTTTAGTAGGTTATCGGTTGCAATCAAGAGGAAGTTTACACACCCTTAAAAATAATATTTCCTTTTTATATCTACTATCCACTTGTGATATTCTCTTTTTCACTCCAGGGATGGGTTTAAAAAAAAGAAGAACTTTTTACTTTCCTGAAAACTGCAAGTTGGGGAAAAAAAAGGGTTTAAAACAATGTCCCTTGGCAAAAATTTCTTACCCAACTCCTACTGTGGCAGCGGAGAAGAAAGTAGGGAACAATTCACTCAGACATGAATTTTTGGGTATGCAGAGAGTAAAGGAGATGGAGAAAGCATAAATAAGTCTACTTTTTTTATGCTTTTTTTGGTTCGTAAATTACGTGTAAAGTAGAGTGAAGTGTGGCAGAAGGATATGGAAAAGATGACATGATTCCTGATCCTCGTCAGATTGCCATGAAATGGGTTTCAGCTCCACCCCATTCTTTCTGCAAAAATATTTAATAACGAATAAAACACACATCTTCTTACTAATTTTTAATTCTTTTCACCGACAATTTTATTTTTTAAACAAATTGTTATTATTTTTAAATTAGGAAAAATATTCTCAATTCCTGAAAGAGACCAGATAGGGACTTCAGTTCATAAACTTCTAAAATCTAGTAATGCAATTGAAGATGATAATTATTTCCTTCTTTCTTTTTTGTAGAATTTCCAAATGTTCCAAGTGTTCATCGAATGTCCTAGTTTTTATAGAAAACAAAATCTAATTTTATCAACGATCCACGTATGGAGGAAGAATCACGAATCAATCAATCAGAGAGGCATATATGGGCATCAAGCAAACATGGAAATGGAAACTTATCTAGTTTTTCCTGTTCCTGATTCTTATCGACTTATGTGAGGGGAAAATTTTACGTTCAGAATTAAGGTACCTCGTTAATTCCCGAGATTGTGAGATCCCACAACCACAACCCTCACTGCAATGCCGAGAAATGATAAGGTTTCCTCCCGATCATTTCCTTCCCTACCCTGCAAACAATCTGATAGGGAGACTTTTGAATGGGTACCAGAAATCAAATCATGGGCACAAATTAACTTCATCTATAGAGATAAAACACATCGAGTATCAACCAAAACTCACAACGATAATTTCTTGTCAAGATAAAAGTAAGTTATTCCCAACAATGAAATTTAATCATATAATCCTAGCCTATAGAAGGATAAAAACGACAATTCACTTGATTTGATGGTCAAACAATGGCATTAGCAGCACTTGCAATTCTCGGCCAGAGATCCGCACATTCCTTTCCAATTGGGCCTGTTATAGCTGAACCTGCGAGACCCAATAAAATAACCATTCAAATCCATGAAAGCAAAATAAACGAAAGTATGAAAGCCAGAACACCTCCAAAATTATCAGTACTCTAAAACTACATTTCTAGTTAAGTAAGGTCAAATACAAGGATATTTACGGTGCATTGTTCCAGAGAAATAAAACATCAACAAAAGTAAAATATCAAGGGCGTGGTGATTTCTCTTCTTCTAATGTAAATGAACACAGAAGACTAACATGTTACATATCATTTTCTAGATCACATATGAACTATATACATTAAAAAAGGAGAAGATCATACCTTTCATCTCTCCTTTGGGATTCACGATGACACCAGCGTTATCTGCACAACGAAAAAGACTCTTAATCAACAACTATATAATTCAATTTTATATGGGTGAAGACATGAAACAGTCCCAAAAAAATGACAACAATATGATACTAAACACATAACCCGATAGCCATTCTTATACTGAAAACGTTACTACTAGATCGCATAGTAAGCCATTTAATCCAAAGTGAAAAATGAAGATATTCGCTTCTCTGAATAACCTTTTCCATCGAATTAAAATAGAAAGCACCAAAATTACTCCCAGTAACAATCTACACAGACCATGTTTGTATGAAACTAAACTAACGGAGTAATAGGATTTTCTTAACCCAAATTTCATCCACAACACATAAAAAACAGAAATAATCCACATTTTAAGATAGGTTCAATCACAAAGAATAACCGCCGATACTACATCCAATATCAACAATCCAACCGATCAATGTTAACTAGAACGATAACTATATGCCTACACAAACTAACCTAAACGCAAGATAACATGGTATAAAAATGATCGGAAGCGAAATACGACAGATAATTTAAGTAGTGAATTACCTTCGAAGTACATAAAGACACCATCCTTTCGGCGCCATGGCTTGCGCTGCCTGACAATTACAGCAGGCAGCACCTTCTTCCTGAGGTCAGGTTTTCCCTTCTTGACCGTCGCCATGACCATGTCACCAACACAAGCAGATGGCAGACGGTTGAGGCGGCCCTTGATCCCCTTCACCGAAATGATATAGAGGTTCTTAGCTCCTGTGTTATCGGCACAGTTCACTGTAGCCGCCACAGGAAGACCTAGCGACATCCTAAATTTATTCCCGGCGGAACCTCCCCTACCTAAATAGATACACAGCAATAAAAAAAATCTCAAATCTAAGAGTATGAAAACAGTAGCAAAACAAAGATCGAATCAACTAGTGCGTTTACAGTTACATATAAAGAGAATGTCAGGAACAAAATGGAGATAGAACGATCAAACCATACCTCGCTTCGACATTGTCGATGGGCTCTCTAGCTGCCTTCTCTATCCTCCGATCAAGAAAGCAAATGAAAACAAATGCGGTTCTTAATATATGAAAGACGACGGCACGGAGTCTACGTTTTCTGGGGTTAGGGTTTCAGTCGATGTGTCTAAACGCAGTTCTTTACTGTCCTTTCCGTGTTTTGCTAAGCCCGTTTCACATGACTTAATACGACATCGTTTCGTTGATTAATAGGAAAACTAAAACAAACTTAACCCTAAATTAACCAAATTAATCATTTTTAGTGTAGGTTCAAATATCAAACATTTACCATTCACAATTAATATTAATATTTGTTATAAACATCAAATATTTTTAATTTTTGAAATAATCTTAGAAATAATCTTAAAATATTTTTAATTTTTGAAATAATCTTAGAAATAATCTTAAAAGGAGAATTGCTATTATCCAAGAATTTGATCAGATTGATGGGACAAAATATATATATATATATATATATATATAGATTTGGGAAGAAATCAGGTCAAGGAAGAAAGCAATAATGATAATAGTCAATGAAATGAAACATTGAAGCAAAATGTGAAGACTCAAATCTACACGAGTGACCATGAGTGTTATTGAATAAAGCTTAACGGGTGGACACGTCCTAACCGAGTTGGTAGAGGTTTAAATATCTGGGCTCTACTCATTACGAACATTACAACAATCAACCAAGCTGAACACACTCGTAAGGTAAGAACATGAAGTCAGAAACATCCGTACATCCCAAGCTCTCATCAAACCGGTGAACAATCTCAACTTTCGCACTTCCAATATCACAACAAACCACTACCTCCGTCGTGTTCAAGTAAATCCTTTCCGAATCCCATGCCTGAAACCCCACAATCCCAACAATTCTCCGCCCAACCGCCGCCGTCGCCGCCCTTGCGCACAAGGTGTTTGCGATAATGCCAACGAGACTTTCAACGTTTAATCTACTCTTCAAACCCCACAAAGACGAAGCCTTATCCTGAAGAATCCAAATCTCAATAACCTCGCCGTTGGTCGACGCCATTACCACCTCCCCACCCGCGACGGCGAGGCAACGGGAGAATACTTCCCGGCGATACTCCGGTTCCTCAAATGGAAATCCCACTTTCAGAAACTCGTTTTTTAGCAAATCGAAAGCGTAAATCATCGATCGAAACTCCAGCCAATAAAACACCCCGTTTAGAACCACCGCCGACGGACCTTCGAAGGGCAAAAACAATGAATCGATCGCCAAATTGAAGGCCAAGTGCCGCCATTCCCCTGTTTCAGACGAGAAAATCTCCATCGGTTCGAGCCCTAAATTCCCAAATCGAAGAATGGTGAACGAAACAGAATCATGGGAATGGAATCCGATCTTAACGCCGGTGAAGAGATTCCTTGGTTTTGGGATTGGAATCAGGCGATTGGAGGCGGGATTCCAGACAGAGTAGTTGACAATAGGGTTTTGATTGGATTTGCCGCAGAGAAGAAGACCGTTGCTAGAGGAAATCAGTTTATAGAAATGGGTGTTGAGAATATTGAGAGAGGAAGGGAAGAAGTGAATCGGGACGCCATTTTTGCTGATGGTGGAGCCCTGAAAGAAGAAGCCATGGTGCAGAGGAGAGGAAATGGCGGCATGAAGAAGGAGAGGTATGGTGGAAATATGGGTTTGCCAGAGCTTAGAGACGCAGTTTGCTTTAGCGAGAGATCTTAGAGAGAAGTGGCGAAGAATTTCAATTATGATGTCCTCTGGTAAGTGGCTGCTGCTGTTCATCGCCATGGCTTCCTGATGAAGAAGAAACCAAGATTTTAGAACATATGTATATTGAATTAAATCTTGGAGAAAAAGAAATCAACAAATATTTTTAAATATGTATATAAAATATTAAATCTCGGAGAAAAATAATTCAGTCTTTCTTGCCAAGTCGGAGAGATGTATCGTTTATTACTCCGCACTTTTCAATTAGCCCACATAATAAAAAATACCTATAAATTATTAATTTTAGTTCAATAAAATAAACATTATAATTATAGACGTTTTTAGAATTTATTTAGTCAATTTGATGGTTTTAAATGCTGATTATTTATTATTTTCATTCATTTTCATGATGGAAGAAAGATGAGATAGAATAAGCAATTTTGAGTAAGAATATTTTTTAAATATTTTTGAAGAAGAGTATTTATAGTTTTGAAAATAACAAAATATTTTTGAAATTCAGTGAGAGTATCTTTTAGTTTTTAAAAAATATTAGAGGTCTTTTTTAAATTGGAATTTTCTATAATTAGCTATTTTGATATTTAGTTAGTTAAAGATTGTGTTTAAGTTTTTATTTATGTCTTAGTCATATACTAATTACCTTCTCGAACTCGATTGAGAAAAATAAAATAAAAACTAATTTAATTTTTAATATAAATATGGTGAATTTTGAGATTTTTATTAATTGGTGTTATACATTAATTTCATACCAACATCCTTAAACTAGTAGGTTTTAATTAGAGATGCCCACGAGATGTGGTGGGGACAAAGAAACCTTCTTAGTTCCCATCCTAGCCATTTCCAAAATTTTCATTTAATGCTTCCCTAGCTAATATTTCATTTTAAAGTTTTCAATAAATATAATCTTTATAAAAAATTATAATAAATAAATATTATATATATATATATATATATATAATATTTTATCTAACATTATGTCTAAAATTTCTAATTTTAATATTAAAACATAATCTTTAATAATAAAAAAATATTTTAATTTAAATATTAAAATTAGAATCTCAAAATCAACTAAATTATTTCTTTTTAATATTGCAATATAAACACGGTCGTTTGGGTTTGATTAACCTTTGTTTAAGAATTCATTTATCTAACCTACACTTATGTTATAATTAAATAAATAAATAAAGGGCGGTATTTATTCATCTAAAATAAGAAATTGTTCTTACTCTGGCAGCGGATGAAACGACGGCGGTTTTGGTCAGCATCTGAAATTCCGGCGATAAACAACGACGGAGGAAGTGGAGGAGCCGCCGATGGTTGCCTGAAGCTTGGTCGTTGAATAATGGTTTAAAGAGCAATAGGCTCATTTGTAATGGCCAAAAGGGGAAGTTCCATATAAAGAGAGGAGCAATGCACTCTCAATCGGTATCTAATGAGGAAATTATTAAGTTTTTTCCTTGTTAAATATGGAGATGTTGGAGGGAATTGTGACCTTTTTTTTTTGTCCTTTTCTGTTATCTTGAATCTTTTAAGAAAATTATTAATTATTAAAAAAAACTAATTATTTCAAATTAGGAAGGCAATAAGTGTCTTAGTTATGGAAACTAATTACTATTTGTTTTATTAAATAAGTATAACAATTGGTCCAGGCATGCTTCCTTTCTTTAATTATATCTTTTTAGGTCAACTTGTTCCCAAGCATGATTCATTGCCATCTCTATTATTATGCATTTAATATTATTCTTCACCAAAAAAAAGAATTATCAAATTTATTTATTATTATAAATTTAAATTGGAGAAAATACTATTTTGTTAGTATACTTTCAATTCCATTCCACTGATAATAACAGGTCAACTAAAAAATATTGATTGAATTAATATAAAGTGATAAGTAGGTTAATAGGCTAATGCCACACAAATTTAATAATGACCGTATTCTACATCATTAATAATTTTCTAAAAATCATATATTTGATGTAATAAATAACAAATGTCGATGGTAAACACAAAATAAATTGTACCACGAATAATCTATATCTATATCATATGGGTTCACCTCTCCCATTAACTTATAAAATAAACTTAATATATTGAAAATAAACACCAAAATAAAAAAAAAAATTAAGATGCATAAGCCTTTTTGGCGACAAAACCGAGCTTGAATCATTATTTTATGCCCAAAAAGCTTCTAACTTTCAAGTTGCACAACAAACAACACTCCAACTTTGGTCAAACATTCTTGAAAGGAGAGAATACTCTTTAATTGAGCTGTGTTAAAAGAGTGGTAAGGAGAAGTGTTTGTAAGATTTTAAGACTATGAAATTAAACTCATAAATCACATAAAAATTATTTAATTGGAACTTAACTTCCAAGATTAGTAAAAATTACAAAAAAAAAACTCCCCATAGTTAATGAATAAACAAATTTACTAACCATAAAAACCCTCTTTCTTTTAGAGTATTGAAAGGATAATGTGCCAACATTCAACTAAATAAAAAAAGCAAGAAATGGAAACTCCCTACAAATTGAAGAAACAAACCTGCATAAATTGTAGCCTAGGACGTCATCATAGGTTCAATGCTAGTAGTAGAACGAATAGGGAAAAGAATAGAAACAATTGTGCATGAAAATGAAAGGTTTCCTCGTTACCTGAGTTTTATCCTACCTCACCATTAAAGGGTTGTAGTATTATTCCATTCAGAGTTCAGATCATCTTCAACGACGTTTGGAGATTGGATATGAGTTATCTGATCAACGACAGCATTCATGTAACCACTCATTTCTTCAATTACTCGATCAACTTTCATATTTTCGAGCTCTCGACGAATGCATATTGTCACCAACGACGCGTTGGACTGTAGACCTCCCGGTCCAGCAGGCATTATAGCAAAACCAGAAGGTCTCAGACACAAACTTTCCTTACAAAACCTCGGTATGAGAGAGAGATGAACATCTGCTTCTGACATTCGTGACGATATGACGAAGGAACAGTATTCATCCAATGAAGTCTCTTGTACGAAGAATTCAAGGGCCTGTTGCAAAAAACAAACATAAAATTGAAGTACAAAAGTTTTGGGGAAGTATCAGGTTGAGATGTTTATGTATAGAGAATCACCTCCACGACCTCGCCATCTCCTGTGTCAACTTTTGCACGTAAACTAATGCAGTTACTTTCATCTTGTGAGAAAAATACAACCGACGTCTTGAGCTGTGCCTGTGATTTTATGCTCAACCACTGTATGTAGTCATGTTAGGAAGCATTTTTCTGAATTGTTCATAATGTTTAAAACTCAAGCTAAGGAGCGTACCTGAAGTTTCACATTATTTGTGTCCATAAATGTTAAGAGTCTGAGGGGGGTTTGTGGGATATAAATGGTAGTTGAGGCAATGTAATCATTGGGATAGCCACTGCTATGTGCATTCATGTCTCTCAGGATCCTTACTTTATCATCAGAAAATAAATCCCAAGTTTTTTCCCTTGGAAAGGGACTAACTGTTTCTATATAGACTTTCCTCAGACTATCCCCAATTACCAAGAGATTTGGTAAACCTGTTATTCCATTAATCAAATAGTATTAGAATTTAACTTTTTTTTTTTAAAAAAAAAATGCAGATGCTTCAACGATGAACAATATTGAGAGAGCAGTCATGAACTTGGAAAATAAAAGCGTACACCATACCGTGGATTTCATCGAACATCTCTGAAGTTACTACCTTGCTACGTCTACGTTTCAAATTTTGTGATAACATGCTGACCCAGTGCTCTGCAGTTAAAGGAAAGTTCGAAGTGAATGTTGAGCATATATTTTTTGGGATATCAATCTCCTGTACCACTGAATTTTCAATCCATATAGCCTGTAATACAAAAAACAGAAAACAAAGGTCAAGCATTATAACTAAAATTTTGGAGTTTCAATCCTATTTTGGCCTTCTAATATCTACATTTAAATTTTTAAATGTTATACATACAGGGAAACGTATATATACTTTCATGTAGATTATTTTTTAAGTTCAATATTAGAGATTCGAACCTCTAACTTCTTTAATCAATCAAATATACGAGTTAGAACTCCATATCAATATTTTTCTTATTCATATATCATAAAAGTTGTGCGATAATACTCCAAAGCAGTTACTCAAAGATCATGGTATTCTGTAAACAAACCTCACAATGAAAACCACGCTGCCGAATGATCACTCCTGATGGCCTCCGCCTGTATGCAATATTCTGGGCAGGATCAGAGGTTGCATCATCGAAATAATCAGTGGACACATCGAAAATTGCCCATGTATCTGGCACGATCATTTTCTTAAATCTCAAAAAGCGAATTCTCCCTCTTGGCAGGTATTCAGCTGGCAGTCTAAACTCGGCATTGACCTATCACATGATAAAGTTAATACGTTTTGTTTTCCATGTTGACGAGTTATCTCATCCAGCGTCTACGAAGAAAAATGGGATCGAGCAGGTTGGTTACCAGTATCACTTCCAAAGTATCTGTCGTCCATAATGTTTTCAAAGGAGCGACAACAGCTTCCTCTGATCCATAACAAATTATGTTGGAAAACATTGAAGCCCATCGCTCCTGTAAATAGTGTGGATTATGTAAGAACATATACAAAAGATTAATGTAATTACAACTTTGGTCCCAATGAATTTCATTCTTATAGTTTGATAAAATCTAATAAATAGTTTCTATGGTTGGATAAAAATCTCATAAATTGTCTTAAAGACAAATTATAATACATTAAATCATATTAACTAAATTCTAACTTTCTTGGATCGATTTGTAACTTAACCAAATATTAAATATACATATATCACAAACCTATCACTTTTTAACTTACAAAAATTTTGGCCCAAAACAAAATAAACAAATGATCGAATGTGGTATGAAAGAACTTACACGGCAGATGAGATTATAGAGAATCAAAGCCAGGTTAAGGATATCTTACCGCATCCATCATTATCGAGGCCAGCAAACGTGAAGTAACAGGGAAAACTACACTCACAACGGAGCATTCCACTATAGATCCCTGAGGTGGTGGAGTGTGGAACATCTCTTGTATATCCTCTACTGAACCTACCACTGGAGGATGGAAAACCCAAGCGTTTGCAGTGACAGCTATTGTCATGAATTCCTTGTAAGAGGCTTTCATGATATTATTTAACTTTTGCAGTTCTAGGAAGCCAAGTTCATCATTGGAAAGAATGTCCATCGAACACGAATACTGCAATGTCAATTCAGTTAATAATTCTACCACACACTAAGAGAATGTTTGGGATTGAATCAATCGATATATCGTTGAAATTTATTTTGAATGATTAAAAAGATGATTTTAACCATTTCAAAATTACGTCCAAACATGCCTTAATAGTAGTTCAGCAACCAACAAGTCTAGAACAACAAATAACAGTTGTTTGGTAGTAGAAGTAGAACATACATTTGAGATATTAGGTGAAACAACAGAGCCCATGTCAGGATCAGAAAGGCCATTTTCTGGACTATACTGTTCTCCCTGGTTATATTTCTGTTCCACAGATGCTTCTTGAATCAATTGCTCAGTCTTGGGCAACTTAGTTTCTGTCTCATGCTTCATTTCTGAGCTCTGATTTTCGCAAAGATCCTCCAGCCTATGGAATATTGAAGTGAAAAGAAAAAAAAAAAAAAAAAAAATCAACTAATTTGACTAAGTTTCTTCACACATAATTTGGATCAAAACTTGGTGATAAAACTCCAAATTGGATAACATATTTCCTAATGATCATATGCAAAATAAAATAGAAACTCAGTGAAGGCTCCAACAGAGAATGCTTGAAATCTTGAGTCATTCCCAATGGTGATTTCTCATAAACTGTCCAAGGATGATTCTAGGACAAAATAGGCCGATAAAGTCCTTGCGCTATGGTCATGTCCAAGGTCTTAATTTAGACTCATTGAATTATAACACCAGATACTTGTCTGGAGTATTTCTGAAGGAAAAGCCTCTCCGACAGCAAAGAGGGCACTGCCATTTACAGCTACAATTGAACTACCACTCAACGCAAAAAAGATACATTTTATAGTAGTAATCATGTATTTTTACAAAATTTAAATGGTTTATAGAAGACTACTTAATTACGCATATAAAAAACTATGAAGTGGACGAGTTGTAGTAAATTTAATGAATTCTCAGGACTCAAATCGTGGTGACAAATGGGTGGCGAAAGAAGCTAAAGGAGCTGATGATGGAGTTTCAGAGCCTAAGGCAGAGGATGATGACCGAGTACAAGGAAACGGTCTGGCAAAGATACTTCACGGTGACAGGAGAGCACCCGAATGAGGAGGTGACAGAGAAGATATTATTGAATGGCAGGGAGGAGTTTTTGGGGAGGGCGATAGAGGAACACGGGCAGGGAAAGGTGGCAGAGACGATGAAGGAGATACGGGTCCGACACGGGGTGGTGAAGGAGATAGAGAAGCGCTTGCTAGAGCTGCACAAAGAGTTTTTGGACATGGCCGTGATGGCGGAGACACAAGGGCAGGAAATGGATAACATTGAACACAATGTGATGAATGCTTCATAGTATGTTAGCGATGGGGCTATGGATTTGAAAACTGCTAAGGATTTGCAAAGGAATAGTAGGAAATGTATGTGTTTGGGGATTTTTCTATTGCTTTTGCTTATTTTGGTTGTTGTTATCCCCATTGCTGTTTGTTTTTTTAGTTCTTGTAAGATGGATCTTTCCATCTTTTTAAGAAATCACAAGTTCTTTGATTTCTTCATTGCATACACTACCTTTCCAAGTTCCATATCGGAAATTACAATTACCGAATACGCTGGATGCTCCTTTATCAAGTCAGCGTCAACAACGGACTGCTAAATATTTCCTGGAGAGGAACTGGGGGCAGAAGAAAGGAAGTCGAAGTAGACTGCAAAAATATATCTTTAACATCTGAAATCAGAAACTTGATTGTAGAAGCCAATCTAAAATTTTTACCATTTCTCTGTACCAATCTGAATTTCGAAAGTGTCAATAATATATTTTCTTATGAATTTGAATTAGTTTTGGAATTCTAAAACAAGTCCAGATTGCTCATCTCTTCACTGGTCGGAGAAACGCTACATTTTGATGGATAAGGCTCTGCTCATAATTTGTATCAGAATTGTAGGAATAATCCACTCTTACAACTCGAAACTAACACAGACGGAATTATTTTTCCAGAGATTAAAACCAAAATGTGACCCTCAGGAAACAGTATAACTTCAAGAAAAATAGCAATCAACGATTCAACACAAGTATAACACAATATTCAAAATTAACCGTGAATGCAGTATACTGCGCTTACTTCACTGTTCCAAGAAGTGTCAAGTGTGTGTGTGGTCATACTCTCATGCAATTTTATGCACGTCAACATTCGGATAGAAAAACATACTGATAGCTTAAGATAAACATTCCGGTAGGATACTTAAAGAAGAAGCGGAAAAGAAATCTATATATGCCTACAGCTTTCTCGACATTTTTGATCAAATGAACAAGAAAAAAAGAACCGTGCAGAACAAAGGAAAATGGAATTCGAAATCTCCATAGATCAGAACGTTTAGTACTTAAGCATTGTTGATTTACGTCACAATATAACCAGAAATCCCCCCAAAAAAACACCAAAGCGTCCATTGTCTTTCTAATTCACTTCTTTTTCTTTTCTAAAACAAAATTTTGTGCAGTCATCGTCTGAATAATCGATCGATGCACTCAAAATCATCCAGAAAATCAACAGATCAAATCAAAGAGAGAGTACATGAAAACGTTGGCTCACAGCGAAATTTCTAACGACAAAACAGGGAAATCGTAATTCCATTGGACGTTTAAAGAAATCAAAAACATAATTCACGGCGAATAAAATAGTTACGAAAGAAGAGCATATGATTATACTCTAAAAGAATCGAGGTCTAGTTCGAGCACCTTCTGAGTGATCGCTTTGAGCTTCTGAGATCTTTGACGGCAGAAAGAGAAAATAGGGAGATGGAGGAGGAGAGAGGGAAAAATGTTAAATGTAGTCCATATATAAAGCTTTGGGGTCTGTTAAGAATGCCAGGCACTTCCACCGGATTTTCCGGTTTCTCTTCCCTGATTTCGCCAAATTATAGAATTGGAACAATACTCAAATATACAAAAAAAAAAAAAAAAAAAAAAAAGTTTTATAATTTCCCTCTAAAATTGTTGGGGCAGTTTGATCCCATAAATTCTATAAATTTTATTTATTTTTTACGTTAAATTATAAATTTAATAATAAATTCTACCAAATATGCAGGTATATTTTAGTTATGCCGTATATCCTTTTTAATTTTGTAATTGGTAAAAAAAAAACTAAAATAAATTATAGAAATTAACGTGTTAAATTGTTATTATTATTTATTTTATTTTAAAATATATTGCCAAAATTATTTACATTATTAATTTTTACACATGAATAATGATCTAATTTGTGTGAATATTGTTAATATAATATCAATTGGTGTTCGCATTCTTTTTCATCTTATTTACACATCAACTTATTTATCTTGCTAGTTTTTTATTTTATTAAATAGTTTATTTTACTATTTTTGATAAAATATTTAGTAATAATTATATTGCATAGTACTTTTATATATGCTTTAAAAACAAAACTAAGTTTTGAAAAGTTNAAAAATTGTTTAAAAAATCAAAAAAAAAAAAAAAAAAAAAAAAAAAAGACAAAAAAAAAAACAAACGAAAGCTTATTTTTGTTTTTAAAATTTATCTAATAATGTTTGGCAAATGAAAAAATAAAAAAATAAAAAAATTGTATTTCAAATAACCCAAGGCTAATCGTCTCAGCTTGGCAGAAGCAGGTATGTGGAAGTGTACCAAAAGTCACAACGCAACAGAAAAAGAATGAGCAGCATGGACACTGACACCGACCGTCAATACAGCCTGCAAAACAGACCATATATAGCGAAACAGAAACAGAGCCCTTTCCCCTTCTAAGAACCATCTCCACAAATCCCTTTGAAAATCATGAAATTCCAATCCCAGTCTATGATTCCTTGAACGCAAAATAAGAAAAATTCGAATTCCCAAATGGCTTCTCTGCAAAAACCTCCATCTCTGTTCCTTTTCCTCTCAATTTCGCGCCTATTTTTCTTCGCCATGGCTGCCACAGACACCACATCCTTGGTTTTCAAGGGCTGTTCTCCGCAAAAATTCCAAGACCCATCTGGAATTTACGCCCAAAATCTCAAATCCCTCTTTTCCACACTGATTTCTCAATCTTCCCAGAAAGCCTTCTTCTCTACAAGCTCCGGCGATGGCGGAAATGCGATTCAGGGACTGTTCCAATGTAGAGGCGACCTCTCAATCCAACAGTGCAACGACTGCGTTAGCAAGATTCCGGCTATGGTGGACAAGCTCTGCGGCCAGGCCGTGGCGGCCAGAGTCCAACTCATCGGTTGCTATTTACACTACGAGGTCGCCGGATTCCGACAAGTTTCAGGGATGGAGTTGCTTTTCAAGATTTGTGGGTCGATTAAAGCCGTCGGAAGTGGGTTTGAAGAGAGGAGGAATACAGCTTTTGAAATGGTCGAAACTGGGGTAAAAAATAGCGGTGCTCTGTTTTACACTGGAAGTTATCGATCGCTTTATGTGTTGGGACAGTGCCAAGGGGATTTGAGCGGCGGCGATTGCAGCGACTGTGTGAAGACGGCGTCGGAGAGGGCCAATAGTGAGTGCGGTTACGCCATTTCCGGGCAGATTTATCTGAACAAGTGCTATGTCAGTTACAGTTACTACCCAAATGGAATCCCCAGCATATCATCATCTTCAGGTAATGATCAAATTTCAGAAATCGATAGAACCCTTTAATTCTTTGGTGTTAATTTTTTATATTCATCCATTTTCAGTAGTTCAAATTTCGCTTTCACATGTTGAACCTGAGAGAGAAATTGGGATGATTTTCATCTTCTTTTCTCTTTCTGATGCGTCTGTGAGAAATCATTGACTGAAAATTAAAGAATTTAGACCCACTTTGCTTTTGTTGAAAATGGACAAAAAGAGTGATTCAATATAAAAATATTTGGGCCATTTTCAATTCATGCAAGTATAGAATATACATTTCTTGGTGATGAGTATAATGGCACATTGATTGGGTTTCAATGGTGTAGGGTCTAGCCATAATACACAGAGAACGGTAGCCATTGCAGTGGGAGGCTTTGCAGCTTTGGCCTTTCTTATTGTTTGTTTGCTCTTTGTTAGATCAGTGATGAAGAAAAAAGGCAAACATGGAGGCTGATTTCTCGCTTTTTCACGGTCATTTTTATTTCATTACGTATCCTAGTATTGTAAATGAAGATAGAGCAGCACTTTTTTCATATATTTGTGAGGATTCGAGCCATTTTGTACACTTCTCGATTAGATGATGCCTTGTTTATAGATACAAGATCGGATATAGTCGAAACAATATGATTTCTACAAAGAATTTTGAATGGGTTGATTTTCATACTATCAGTTCATGGAAAAGAGATTAAAGTTTGGGGAAGATTACATGGAAAAAAAAGTGCAACAAAGAAAGAAAAGACATTTGTCTTCTTCTCACTTCCACAATCTTTACTTTAATCTCCTTTCTTATGCTTTATTTTTCTTTAGTTTGCAGCCATAACTTAAACAACAAGAATAGCTTTTTGTTTGTTCAGAGAAATTTCTAAAATTTTTAAGTTATTTTTTTTTATTAATTGAGGTATTAATATTATTGAACTCTATATCATTCTTAAATGATACTAACATGAATATAATAAATAAGAGCCGTACATCTTACCATAAATAAGAGTAGTACATCTTTCATTTATTAATTAATGTCTTAATGTTATTCGACTCTACCAGATAACATGAATGACATTAAATGAAAGCATTGTTCATATGATATGAATTACTTGGAAATAAGAAAAAGAGACCAAAAACAATCAACGAGGAACATGAAAGAATAAGATAAAAGAGAGATTGTATTCCTTTTTTTTCCTAATTATATTTAAGATAAATTATAAGTCAATAGATTTGATTAAAACATATATTTATAATAAACCAAGTGCAATTAAACAAAATTGTTATTTAAAGCACCCTTCAAAATATAAAATATATAAAAAAATTCAATAATTTTTTTAAAAAAAAAATTATAAGAAGGCATTCCAAACAATTTGTAAGCTCTTCCGGTTTAATTTGTATTCGATCTCTAGTCAATAGAAAAATAAAATTTTCTCTTCCTTCCTACATAAGCCTTAAATAAAGTAAAGATTCAATGGATTTTAGGCACGATTTGTCACATAATTAAAAATCAAACATGTAAGTACGAAGATAACCATGTAGAATGACCACATAAACATATACCGAAGATAATTTTTAACTATTTTTATAATTAGAAGAGTTCAATGAATAAAATAAATAAAAGATATACTATACTTGAGACACAAATTTTAAATTATCTATTGCTTGAAGAATTTTTTATTCAAAAAATTTAAAAAATTTAAACATATTTCAACTAATTAAAATTAAAGATTTCAAAAGTTGTGACACTACCGTACTACCAAAAGAATGACTTGAACAATTTTTCAACCTTTATGGCTGTGGCTGTCTGTCTTGAATGGCCAAACTTTTGCTTTTTATAAATGGACAAAGAGAGCCCAAAATGTCCATGATTGAGAAACCTTCCCCAATTATCTCCAGCACCAGAAATTTCATCTGAAGTTGCAATGAACCAATAAAGAGTTTAAATTAGGGCACATAAAAAATGTATAAACATATAGACAAGAGAGTATAAAGTCATTCTTCCTAATAAAAAGTAAGGATGCATCAGCAATCCAATTATATGACTTTTACTTCATACCTAAGAAAAGATCAAGCTCACCGTGAAGCTTTTTATAATTTTATTAGCCAATGCCTCGCAGGAACAACAAAATCTCACATATCTTCCTTCTTTTCTTCCCAAAAGAAGGGGGGAAATCAGCTTACTCTCTAAGCAATCAACTCCTAACTTTCTACCAAAAGCGTTTCACTTGTTCCCTTCAGAGAAAGAGAGTTCCATTTAGCATTATTTTCACGAGTTAACTGACTGAAGGGCTACTAAAAGGTCTCTTGGATGAGAAAATGTTGGATAGCTTCTATGGGGTGTAGGCCTCCCAAACGGTTATACACAGAGGCGTGCAAAAGTTACCTCAAGCCAAACATAGATAGGTCCTCGAGGTAAAAAGCCAAAGGGAGCTTGACAGACGGAACTACCCGTTGAGCATGAAGAAAAGTTGGCCTTAATGATCCAACAATGCCGAATGAAAGGGCTATCACTCAACGGATAAAAGTTAACAAGTTCAACCTAGCTTAGGTTAGAGAAAAGAAACGGTTTCATTCATCTTGTATATCATTGTGCAGTTCATTCTTAAACCCACCATGCATGAAGCTGAGATTACTAAGAATATAGCTTGGTAGAAGATCAATAAACCTGTCATACCAACAGTCGACCATTTCCTAAGAAGAATTGAAATGATGGTAAAGTAGCATACTGAGATCCCAAATCCTTCTTTACATACAACAGTATGGACAGCTTGCAGACTGTTCTAAGAGCCAGTTTCTGCAACCTGAAATCAGAATCGAGCAGTTTCCAGGGACATCCTAAGAATATAAGAGCATACAAGAGAGCTCACAAAAGGAGGCAACCTACAAGAAAGGCCTCCAATCAAGCATAACAAGATCTAAAGAATAATTACAAAAAGCCTTTACCACTGAAACCCAAAGAGAAGCATAGAATCACAGAGACCTCTCAAGCCCTTGAAAGATTATATTGTTTCTCTCACCCCAAAGCTCCTACAAGATAGTACACACCCCAGCTTGCCATAGTAGTTTTAACATGCACATGAAACAAGTAGATCTTTGCCCTTTTCTATCCAAAAATCCCATCTCGAGCAAGGACTAATATGCTAAGAGAGTCAGATAACAAGTATGATCAAATCCAAATTTCCCAACAACAGTGAGATGACTAGCATTTGTTTTTCCAGAAAACAAATAGAACCCTACAAGTTTCTCCCTTTCCAACCACCTGCACGAACCTATTCAATCAAATAAGCTAATTACCCTTCTAAAATCCTTATTTTGGGTAGCTACTAAATTAACTGAGCCACTTCGCTGAAACGTAACCATGAAGTTGATTTTAAGTTCAACACACCTCAAGCTCCTATAAGATTAAAAGTATATCCCATGCCTCGAGATAAAATCAACATAAGATAACTCCTACTTGACTATGACACTGCTGTTACCACATAAATACAGAAAAAATCATCCTAGTTCTGCATTTCCACTCACCAGCCATCCAACTCCCTTACGAAAAGAAAAATAATTTGAAGCTAAGAAGGTTGCTACTAAGATTTAGATTCCAAAAGACAATTCATCTCAATCTTTTCAATAATGTTTATTCTATAAGGAAATGACTGCAGTATGCTTATTATTTCCCCCCTACCTCTTTTAGAGAGGTTCCGGTTGCCAAAACTTAATTAAAACCAGATAAAAGGAAGGATACCCGAGCGACCCATGATAACTTAAAACTCCTTCCTAGTGAGATTGAACATATTTCTTCATTTACCGAACATGTTAGAAGGTTCAAATTCCCCACCCCTTGTATACATATATGCTATCGAACATCATTGTCAACGTAGATAAATGTGTATTATCTTTAAAATTCAACATCAACTTCATCCATTCAAAGTATTATGCGCCAGAGCTTAAAAGGGAGCAATGGACTCAAAATCTAGCATGGATCGTTTATTCTAAATCTCGTACCAAATAGGGCTTTGAATTGAAAGTATCTGTAAACCAATTCAGAGTGCCTTACAAACCATAACTAAAGAAAAACTCTTCTTGTTTCACCTAACATATCATCATCAGAAAAAAAGAGACAACCAGTTCCTTTCCAACTAGTTAATCAACAATCTCGGGACTACCGCTTAGCAAACTAATCGATCCGCAAGCTTAAATGACCTAATTAGAGGGCAAATGAGCTACTACAAGTGAGAAATGAATACCGATGGGCCTCCATCAAGTATCGACGCGACCAACAACTCACTTAAGCGGCGGGCCAACAGAAGGGGCTCCAAGAAGGCTAGCTTGCTGGAGCTCGAGCTCGTTCAGCTGCTGCTCGCGATCCATTTCGATGATGAGAGGGACGACAAGGACGAGGAAAGTGGTGCCGGCGATCCAGGCAGCTTTTCCAGTGCTCCGGAGGAGCTTCTTGGAGACGAAGACGGCGTTAGAAGCAGCCTCTCTTCCTCGAGTCACCGCTGAAGACTGGTAGAACCTGGAGATTATGCCATTTTTGTTGCCTTCGGCCTTGGACCCTCGCCGTTCCGGGAGAGAGACTCCGCCTTTTCGGGATGCCATTGCAGCGGAACTTCGAGAATGACCGGAACGATGGCGGCTGTGAGGGATTTTCACTTCTCCCTTCGTTTGTTTTGAATGACTGAATTGGTTCGAAGTCGTTCGATTCTTTCATTTTTCCTTTTTAGGATACTCCTCAGAAGTGAAAAGAAAGTGTCACAATGACCATTCTGCCCCTAAAATTAATTTGTTTTGTTCAACCGTGGAGAAGAAAATCAAAAGAAACATTTTTTGTTGATTTATTTTTAAACAAATTTATGAATAGGTACAATTAAAAAAAAAAGATGTACATATAGATGTGGGAAAGATAGATTGAATTAATATATATAGAGAATTAATATATAATAATAACATAATTCTAATTTATTTTAATTTATGAAAATAAACTAAATAAATTCAAATTATTTCTATGAGAAGAATTAACTTGAAATATTTAACTACATTAATAAAATAACTTACCTATAACATGCTCGACTAGATAAGGATGATAATAAACTAAACTCATTGAATTTGGTTGATTGATGCTAAAGACTGTTTGGCCCATTAACATAATTGTTAGTCCGTTAAAAACTTGAATCACATTATAAAATGGAGAAATATTTTGCGTGGTTGGATGATTATAGGAACATATTTCAACATTTTCGACTTTATGAGCCCAATTTTTTGGTTCATGGTAAATAAATAAAATTATTATTATTGTTATTATTAATTAGGAGTGGGTGAGATATGTACTATAAGGCACTAATATAAACAAAATAATGTTGAAATTAAAATCACACCTCTTATATATTAGTTGGGTTATAGTTTAGTTAGAAACATATCTTCACACGAGGCAACAATCCGATTCATCCAATGGCTGGTGGGGCCCGCGGAAGTTATGTGACTTCCGACGTGTATAGCAGTGTGATGAGGTGGGCCCCACCTTGTCGGGCTCACTTTTAGAAACAGCTGAATGTGGGCCCCTGTTCATTTCCTTCAAGTGCTTTCTTTGTATCGTTATCGTATTCATGTTTCTCCTAAAATATCGTCAATTTATCATTTTCATATAGGTCCGGGGCTAATTCTTTGGGCCACAATTTTATTACAATTTTATTATCTAATAGATTCATATTTTTTTTTAAATAAGAGGTCAATTATTACATAATTGAAAATTCAACCTCTCAATACAAAATTAATAATAGTAAAAATACACGGCCTAATAAAATTATTAAAGAAATATACTTCTACCAAGAATTAATAAAGGAGTGTCTTTTGTTTTGCACCTGCTAAAGGGTAAAATCGGAATTAAAAAAAATCATGGTTGAATTGGTAAATTTGCTGGCATTTATTATTTCGGAACATATTAAATATTTTAAGTTTATTTTTTTACCATTTATTTAGAGACGAAATTAAAGAGAGGGAAAAGTTAATGTGCTCGGCTCAAGCCCATTTTAGTAACGTATAAATATACGTAGCTGATAAATTCAAAATATCAATAAAAATAGGCTAAGGCTAAGGCCAGGGGCAGGGCTGAGCCGAGGCAGGAAGAATGAGTATGGAAGAAGACAATGATGGAGATGGAGGCGCACAAACCAGACAGGTGGGTCCAATTCCTCATAAACTCAATCAATGCCGTTGCTTCAATATCAATCTCCATCTTCTTCATCACGCCACCACCATTAAACCTTCCTTCTCTCTCTTTCCCTTTCCTAATCTCTCCCAAACAAATCCTCCTCACCATTCACACGACATTGCTTTTTATTTGCTCGTTATTGTTAGTTGTTGTTGTTGACGTTGATTTGTTCATTTCCTTTCACTTCAAGACTTCGTTTCTGATCAACCCACTCCCTCCATAAATCCCCCTTACCTCTGCTTCAATTTCTTCGTCTTCCTCTCTCATTACGGTTTAATCGAGTAATTTTCTGTGCTTTTTCAACGAGGAGCTGCTGTAATTTCCGAAGAATCTATGTCGACTGTTTCCAGAGATGAAAGCGTGGTGTTGTCTTCGGAGGACGAGTCTCCGGATGAATCTGAGATCGAATTGGGGCTAGGGCTCAGCCTCGGCGTTCGTGATTCGGCACACAAGATTCAGAAAGTTGCGATGCTTCAATTTGGGAAAATTTTAATGGCTGAGGAATTTCCTGCGTCGATCTCCTCTCACTCTTCTATGTCTTCGTCGAGCTCATCTGTTTGTTCCTCGTCGTGGCCTTGTGGATTCAGTGTCACTAATCGCTCTAAGATAAATTCTGATTCTGCAGCAACTACTAATGGCGGGAGGTATTGATTACTAATTCTTGCTGATGCCGAGTGATTAGTGCGTAGTTGATTCGACCTTTTCTATGGTTTAACCAAGTTTGTGAAGCATACGAATTTAATTTCTCTGATCGATCACTACCAGTTTTAGATTTGTCTATTAACACAGTTCTAACGCGATTTAATTACGGCCTCTATGGGTGATTATTTCCAATCTGACTTTCAAGTTTTTTTTTTTTTTTTTTTTTGACTTTTGTGCCTCTCTTTCCGTCTTGTAACGGTCTATTATTACTCCCGTAGCTGTGAATTTGCATGTGTTTATCTGGTTCTGCTTTTCAGTACACTATTGATTCGAATCTCTGAATATTTATTTTGATGAATCTGATACTGACAGATATGTTAGCTCTTGCTTCCTTTTATGGTTCCTCTGGTTCCCTCTTCCCCATCCGGAAAGCAAAACAGCGAGCTGAATATAGATAGGGAATCATTTTTAACATTTTCGGATTGGTTTACTGCCGTACTTCCTCTAATTAAATATGATACGGCTGTGAAAAAACTGAAAACTGGCCTTTGCTAGACTTCAAAGGATGAGATGCCCTGATATGATTCGAAGGCACAGCCCTTTCAAATGTCTTTCTAAAACTTGTCAAGTCGTCATGGTAATTTATTTGGTAGAACTTCAAGTTAGCATTCAAAAGGAGCATATTTGCTACCTCATCACCTAAGAATTAGACTCCATAAATGTGAGATCACACTTCGGTTGGGGAAGAGAGCGAAACAAACTCTCTCTAGCATACGCTTTTTAAAATTTTGAGGGGAAGCTCGAAAGGGAAAGCCCACACAGGTCAATATCTGCTAGCGGCAGGCACCGGACGGTGTTTCAGCAAGAACGCTGGCCCCCAATGGGGTGGATTGTGAGATCCCACATCGGTTGAAGAGTAGAACGAATCATTCTTTACAATGGTGTGTAAACCTCCCTAGCATACGTGTTTTAAAACCTTGAGGGGAAGCCTTCCGGGAAAGTCCAAAGAGGGCAATAGACTTCTAAAGAAAGTTCAAAACCCTTCAATTATCTTCATTTACCGGACATCAGAAAGTTAGGATTGGTTCAAGGCAATAAAAAAGGACGCATCAAATCTTTTTTTTCTGCCTCTTCTATGATCTCTGCGGCATTAACACCCTACCAAACAAGAAGGATGAATATGAAAAAGCTCGAACAGCTCCCATTGTAGCTTACAGGCCTTAGGGTCCGGATAAAACAAAAGACACTCTTTTTTCATTCCTCTTCTTTTTGTTTCCTTATCTGTTCTGGGTACAAATTGATTAAAATTACAAACAAATGTAATATATTGATTTATTTTTCCAGAAGTAACCAGGTCGTGGGGTGGCCACCGATCAGAGCTTCTAGGATCAGTACCTTGGCTAACCAGGCAAAACCTCATTCTGTAGAAGGATTCAAGGCAGAAGCTGGCAAGAATAAAAACAAGCATACGGAGGCAGGGACACCTAATGGTGTTGGTGATAAACACAAAGCAAATGAAAAGAGTAGGAATTCCAGAAATTCTTTGTACGTGAAGGTTAATATGGATGGAGTTCTTATTGGAAGAAAGGTTAACCTCAGTGCTTACAGTAGCTACGAAACCTTGGCCCAAAAAGTAGAGAACATGTTCCTTGATCCCACTGCACTAGCTGATTCAACTGGTAATTCCTTTCTCGCCTCTGTAACTTCATGTTTATAAGTGAATTTTGTATTGATGCAATCGTTTTGTCTGAACGAAATTAAGACAACCTTTTACTTAAAAGACCTTTAGGATTACCTTATAGCTGCCTAAAAGAAGGTTAATGTTGAGAATGTCTGAAAGAACGGGTCTCTTCCTGAAGTAAATGCCAGTATTTTTGGATTGGATTCAACCATTTTCTTGAGTTTGGAGAGAAGCTTCTTATTATCAGTTGAGGCAAAAATTTCAACTCTTTTGGGAAGGATCACCTTATTAACTTATTGATGAATATGTGTTGTTCTAGAATCAATTCATGAAGGTAGATATTTTCTGTCTGGTAACCGATAATGACGCCTTTTCATCTGATACAGGATCAAGCATAAAGGAAAATGACATGGTGAGACCCTCCAGACTACTAAATGGACTATCCGAGTACATGCTTACTTACGAAGATCGGGACGGAGATTGGATGCTAGTTGGCGATGTTCCATGGGGGTACACATCCTTTTCATTCTAGTTATTCTGATGAAATTTATAACACAATCTTCTGAACTAGATACTCTCAGTAACACTCCAGTTTCTTGCAACTGTTTTAAGAGGGGTCTTCTATTTGTTTAATTTTTCTTATGTGTATAGTAATTTTGATTCTCTTTTGATCATATATCCAGAATGTTTACGAACTCCGTGAAGAGGCTTAGGATAATGAGAGCAGCTGAAGCTAATCAAATTGACAAGTGATCTGCCAGCAGGATTGGAAACTCACCAATTGAAGACGGTTTCCTTTTTTTTTTTTTTTTTTTTTTTTTTGCACAACACCGATTCTC
>NW_019272032.1:4462063-4515894 GCF_002738345.1 Cucurbita maxima | reverse complement strand
TTTTTTTTTTTTTTTTTTTTTTTTTTTTTTTTTTTTTTTTTTAGCACAACACCGATTCTCTGGAAAATTTGCAGCTATGGAGCAGCAAGAGAAAGGATTGGTATTTATATGAGCAAGGCCAATATGTATGGGACTGAGGCAGCCGATATAAGCTTGAAAACTGTGCAAAGGAGAGGGAATAGGCGAAGTATTAAGAAAAGAAACAAAAATTGACTTCTTTTTTGGCTTTCTGATCTCGTTCCCCACAATTTGTGTATTTTTGAAGTCACTCACAGCCATAAAGCCATGCACATGTTCCGATGTGGGAATGTTTATGTTGTGAATATAAGGGCAAATAATGCTCTAGTTTTCCTCTCCACCAATGGAGATTGGAGAGAAAATGCTGTGGTTATGTGTGTTTTGTAAACAGGTAAAGTTTTGAATTTCAATAATATAAAATGATTACAATAATATGCTTGTATTGCTTATACATATATAGCTTGAAACTTCAAATATTATTTGTTATACAAGCCTTTCCATTTTCAGTTAATTCTAATGGCAGACATGTAATTTATACTATACATCATCTGCTCTTGTACACACCCAACAAATGAGCCAATCATTACAATTAATTAAGGAAAAGGGAGTAAAAAAGGATTAAAACACAGAGGGTGGGGATTTTTTAAGGCCAATTTTCAGTACAGAAACTCCTCCATTGTTGTTCCTTCTAGAGAAGGCCATTTACAGGGGAGGTGTTGAAAACTGGCTTCTCTTTGTCTTTGTTAGTTCCAAATCCTTCATTGCCATTACTGTTGCTTTTTCTCCTTGGTTTTGCTTCTCCAAGCATTGTTATTATATCTCTCATGGAAGGCCTGTCTTTTGGATGCTTTGCAGTGCAGAGAAGAGCAATTCTAAGCACAAACAGCATTTCTTCTTGAACATGCTTGAAATTTCCCAGATTTGGATCTAATGCTTCTTCTAAACGTCTGTTGTCTCTAACCTTCCTTCTAATCCATTCAACAATGTCCACCGATTCTCCGAACTCGGAATCTAATGGCTTCTTCCCCGTCAACAGCTCCAAAAGAACAACTCCGTAGCTGTAAATGTCGATCTTTTCATCCACCTTTAAAGTGTATCCATATTCTGCAGAATCGACAGAAGTCACAAAACAACTAATCAAATTGATTGCTGTATGATCATAGAGTTTAATATCAACCAAAACTTACCGGGGGCAATGTAGCCATACGATCCAGCTACCATTGAAACCGTCTCGTTCTTACGAGCCATCATTCGCGCCAACCCGAAATCAGCTAACCGTGCTTCGAGATTTGAATCTAGAAGTATATTGTTTGGCTTAACGTCGCGATGAATGATGGGTGGGTCGCAATCATGGTGGAGATAAGCTAAACCCTGTGCCACTCCAATTGCTATGTTGTATCTTGAAACCCAGTCCACAAGCAGCCTCCCTGCTTGTTTACCATGCAAGGCTTCTCCAAGGCTTCCATTTTGCATAAACTCGTAGACGATCATTACATCGACATCGTTGTGCATAAACCCGAGTAATCGAACTATGTTCCTGTGCCTTAACTTCCCCAATAAATTCACTTCTCCTACTAGACCTTCACTGCTTCCCATTTCAAGATCTGGTTCTGATCTCCATAGCTTTTTTACAGCCACAGCTGTCTTTATCTGTGGCATTTCAGCTTTATAAACAATCCCAGTCGCTCCCATTCCAATCACATTTGATTCCTTAATGCAAGCCAAAATATCAGTACTTGTGAATCCAAGCCTTTGGAATGCCATCAATCTCCATGGCCAATCTCCGCCACCCATTTCATATCGCCCTTCAAAGCAACTTCCAGTCGAGTACCACCTCTTGTACAATGATCGAACACCAAAGAGAGCGATACATATTGCTAAAACAGACGATATTCCGATGACCCAACTGGCGATAATGTGCGTCGAGCGTGAGTTCCTGTGCCCTGATGTGAATGCTGAATTTGGTGAACATGGAGGTAGGACAGCTCCACATAAACCAGCATTGCCCTGAAGATCACTTGGATTGATTGTTCTTAACACACCATTTAATGGCACTGGACCCTCGAGCTTATTGTACGATACATTAAACGATTCAAGCGCGGGAGAGATACCGAAATTATTCGGTATTCTACCTGTAAGAGAGTTGTTGGATAGATCAAGAACCGCCAATGAAGGCATATTTGCAATCTGTTTTGGGATTTCTCCAGTTAATTGATTGTTTCTGAGATTCAGAGCTACCAATCTCTCACATGAAGCAATGCTTTCCGGAATGCTGCCTGTGAAATGGTTTGAAGAGAGATCAAGAACAGAAAGTGCAGGACACTCCTGGAACTGGTCTGGGATTTCACCTTCTAAATGATTATCAGAGACTATAAAGGTTTGAAGATTTGGAATGGAAAGAATTGAGGAAGGAAGAGGAGAATGGAGGCTATTTTCAGAGAGATCAATAAAAGAAAGGGATTTAGAAGATGAAATATCACTTGGGATGCTACCAATGAGACTATTATTTGCTAATTCTAGCCTTTCAAGCTTCCCAAGCTTCCCAAAACCAACTGGGATTGTACCAGATACAAAATTGTTCTGCATTCGAACACGAACGAGTGATGAACACGTTGATAATCCAATCGGAATCGGACCCGAAAAGGCATTGTTGAAAAGGATAAGCTTGGTTAGATTACCCCAATTGCATAACGAAGGAGGAATCGGACCACAGAATGAATTGGATGAGACATCCAACCAAACCAACTCCGAGTTCTTACCGAGATCACCCGGTAATTCGCCCAAAAAGGAGTTGTTCCATAGCTCTAGAACCTGTAATTTTGTTAACCCTCCAATCCCTGGAGGTACTTCACCAGACAGCTTGTTACACATTAGATTCAGCAGCTGCAAGTTCTTCAATTCAGTAACCTCAGCAGGGATTTCCCCTGTCAATTTGTTGTCTGAAAGATCAAGAAACACTAATGAAGTAGCATTGCCGATCGACGAAGGAATTCGCGATTCGAATTCGTTCTTATAAAGGAACAATGTCTCAAGCTGTTTAAGCCTCCCAAGCTCAGCTGGAATGCCACCACCAAGTTTTCCGACAGCCAAATCAAGATACTTCAGATTGGTGAGATTTCCAAATTCTGACGGAATCCCTCCTTCAAACTTGTTGTATCCAATAATAACCGTCTCTAACGACGACATCTGACCGATCTCGACCGGGATTCTACCGGTGAGACTGTTCCCAGAAAGTCCAAGAAACTTCAACTTCTGCAAGTTCTTGAAAGATACAGGAATTGACCCTTCAAGAAAACTCCCTCGGAGATCCAAAATCTCCAGCTGAGTTGCATTTCCAAGATCTTCAGGGATTAAACCAGAGAAATTATTGCTTGAGGCATTGAAGTTCTTCAATTCAACCATCTCCCCAAACCCCGCCGGAATCTCACCAACAAAAGAGTTTTGACTCACATCAAAACTCGTCAAGGAAGTGAGATTTCCAATAGATTTTGGCAAAGAAGAGGAGAATTCATTGCAACTCAAGTCAAGAAAACTGAGCCTTGTTAGTGTAGGCAAGTCGTTCGACAAAATGCCGCTGAGATTCATACGAGAAAGGCTCAGTTTCTCAACTGCTCCATCCGAGTTGCAAGAAACTCCAGTCCAGTTACAGTGCCCTGCAAATCTACCATCTCCATCGCCCAGCTTCCAATCTCTAAGCCACTTCAACGGATCAACAAGCCCTGATTTAAACGAAACCAAAGCCAAAGCTTCTTCACTAAACGCAGCAGCAGAACACTCAGTACAAAAACCAATCCAACAGTACAAGAACACACAAAACAAAATCTGGGTTTTCGACTTCATCGTCTTCTTCACCGAACCCATTTCTCAATTTCTCTCAGATTTCCACCATTTTCAGAAACATCTCTCTGCATGTAACTCAGTGACAGAAAGAGAGAGAGACAGTGAGCTCTTTGGTGATAGTGGGAAGAAAGAAGTTGGTTAAGAAATGCTCTGTTCTTTAAATATATAAATGGCAGAATCGGGTAATGAAATGAAAAATTGATGGGTTTGTGAAGAAGGAGGAGGCATCGGGAAATGCAACAGCTGTTAATCTGCAAACAATGACGAAGGAGGGTTTGGATTTATTTGGAAGTTTCTCCGACATTAAACGTGGAAGAGAATTATGTGCTCTCTGTTACTGCTACTGCTAAATTATTGCTCCTCCTCCTCCTCCTGTTTCTATGAAGAAGATAGTCAACTTGGTGTATGTGACTCATCAAAATGTGATTCTGCTTTAATTTTGCACCCTTTTTTCACCCATATTTTATATCCCACCTCCCTTATTTCTGGCATTACAGACAACAATATTGATTCATTCATCCCATGCCATGATAATATAATTATTTTATATTTAACGTTAACTTTTCAATACTTTTTAGGGTTGTATGGTTTAGGGGATAATTTATTGAAAGTATAGAGACGGAATTTGTACACTTTACAATAAATATATAATGTTTTAACTAATTTAGTTACACTTAGAATTAGCTAGGATGATATATGAAATTCTAATTTTTTTATAAAAAAAAATAGTTGAAATCAATTGAATTATGTTTGAGTTGATTTTGAGAGTTTTTTTTTTAATTTCTCAATTTTATCGGTATTTTCTCGAACTTTTTGGATTGCAATAAATATATATATATATAATTAAGATAACTTCCATCTTACATTTCTCAACATTATGATGATGGTTGTTGATATTGTGTAAGAGCTTTACTAAAAGAAAAAGAAAAAATAAAAAGAAAAAGGAAAAGGAAAAGAAAAAGAAAAGGTGTGAATAAATTTATAGTTAAAGCCACTTTGAGAGTTGCTTACATGCTATATCACATAGGTGTGAAATCCAAGACTACATGCTCAAATGATTTGGGCTTTTACTAAATCTCCTTGTTATTCTCAACTTTGGTAATTAAAATTTTAAGGGTAACTTCTACGTATGACAAATATTCATTAAATTGAAGCATAGGTTATAATAAATTTATATCATGTAAAAATGAAGCAATAAAATATTATCTTCGTAATTTGGGCTATTTGATTGACCAAATCATTACACGAAATAGGACTCTAAAAAAAATTGTATATTAATAATTATTTTATTGTTCTTATCTACTTTTTTTTTTCTTTAATTATATTCAAAATATTTCAATATTTGATAGCTAAAAATAAAACTTTTTTTTTATTTTAAAATTTAGTTAAAAACTCAACGGTTATAAAACACAATTATATAATTGTTAAAATAAATAACCAAATGAAAAATTATGCAAAGAAATATAAAGGAAATAATAAAATAAAATAAAATGCAACTTTTTGGCTTCTCCACTCACTTTTATAGTTTCAATATTATTTTGTAAAGGTAGAGGCGAAATAAATAATGTAATAAACAAAAATGAATTTCAGCATTATCAAACAAAATTTTATTTTTGTAATCTGATAAAGAAACGGTTTAAAAATAAATTAAATGCCAAAACCCACAATTTGATTAAAAGATATTGTTTCGAACATGATGATCCACTAATGGGTGGATTGAATGGTTAGCCTTAAAACCCACTGAACAAAACCTGGTTGGATGAACAGTTGATTGAAACCAAGGAATCTTCCCATGTTATAACAAAAACAAAACACCAATATAACGACAAATGGCCCTTAATAATCTTCATTGTCCCAATTCATATCAGCCACATCAAATTTTTATTGTAGGACACCCCACCCCTAGCTTTGCCCCTTAAATTATAAATTTGGTATCTTTAATTTAGGTCGAGTATAAAATTTATCTATATAATTTGATAAAATCTCGTAAATAATTGTTAAAAAGTCATTCAGTGATTGAATATCCGGTTATCTTTTTAATGACTACTAATTCAATTAGTTGCTAGCTAAGACTATTAACAAGATTTCATCTAATTTTTAACTCCCTACGAATTAAAGTATAAGTTTTACCAAATTATAAGGACCAAATTTGTTATTGAACTTAAATACTCAGAAAATCAAGTTTTACAGCTTACATTATTTTTTTTTATAAAATTNCGAATAACATCATTTTAGATAGCAAGCAGCAGTGCGGTTCGATATCAAAGATATTTAGCTTTTGCAAGAACCCCAGTATGAAATTCATGAACAACTAAATAAAGACATTATCAATTCATCCACAATGTTATACACGGCCTATGGAAAAAGAATAATCAGCTCCAATCATATTGAAACTACCACCGAACTAATAAAAACCCCAACGGAGGAATTTTAACGAAGATACAAATATGTAATTCAGGACCATACTCATAATTCAAAAACCGAAGCTATGAATAATAAAGGCAACACCCAAAAGAATTTTAACAAAAAAAAAAAAAAAAAAAAAAACACTAATTTAATAATAAAAAAATAATGTTTTGCAGGGAAAAAAAGATTAATAGATAAAATTGGTCAATTTCAATAAATTCACAAAAGCACAAAAGCTTATGAATTTCACTAAAAAGTCAACTATAATATCATTTATGTATAAATAGTATAAATATATAATAAAGTATAAATTATAATTTTAATTTTAATAAAATTAAAAGTTTAGAGTAAAAATTGATAGAGGAAGATTAAACTTTGAGATATTATAAAATTAAAAAAAAAAATTAGAAAATTTTATTACAACTAATATCAAATAACAAAAAGTAGGTGACGTAACTATAAAATTATCCCAAAAAATGTTCGCCCAATTATTAACATATCAATTTCATTCAATTTCATGGATTTAACATTTCAAAGTGAAATAAATAATAGAAGTGGGGAACAGAACTGGAAAAAAAAAAAATTATAAAATATTATAAAATGAATGCACTATTCCAATCATGGTCTGAGCCCACCAACTGCCATTTTTTATTAGACAACCAATCTCTCTCTTTTTGTTTGTTAATCTGCCAAATTTCACATGGCCACATGTGAAGCTTCCCCCAAATTCCTACATAAAAAAAAAAAAAAATAAAAATAAAAAAATAAAAAATAAAATTATGTAAAAACACAAGTACTACGACTACTGTTTAATTGGAACATACCCATGTGAAATACCACCTTCTTTGCTTAATATCTGTTCTCTTATCATTCAACACACACCATTTTACTAGATTTAACTTTTTAAAATATACTACGAGTAAATTATTTAGACTATGTTTGATTTATATATATATATATTTTTTAATTAAACTTATAAAAAAAAATTGGAAAAATGAACTTATAATAAGAAATGTTGTAAAGGTCGCTATCTAGTTTTTGAATGATTAAATGTACGATTTAATGGAATTTAAAATATCTTAATTTTGAGATCCATGACAATGGAGAGGGATGAAGTGCTTGCTTCCACATGACTTTGTGCTCACCTCAGACAACCTAACCAAGAGAGAGTAGTGGTTGCACATGTGGCACGTGCATCCGATGTGGAGCCCCATTTGCGTGGGACCCACATTTGCTATTATTTATTAATCTATTTATAAACTTCAATGGATGTTTTGTTAAGTCGTTAGGTAAATTGATTTGACGATTCATATGATTTAGATGCTTGATCCAAAAAGACCTCTAGTAATGATGACGTAAAAATGTTGTTTTTATTTTTTATTTTTTATTATTTGATTTTTTGAAATCATGAAATGTTTCCTAATCCACTTTCAGATTGATATATATTCCTAATCCACTTTTAATCTCCCATCAATTTGTGAAATGGAAATTATTATAAAAAATTAATTTCCAACTAATCGTGGAAATTAATTTTTAAATTTATGTAAAATATATGAATTTATTAAAAACATTTAAAATTATTTAAATTAATTAACGAAAATTATATTTTTAGTTTTATTGTTTTTATTTTCTTTTGGATTTAGAAAAAAAAAAAAAAAAAAAAAAAAAAAAAAAGGGCAGCCCTATTTATTCCACTGGCCTGCCTCTAGGCATTGGTCCTACATAATTGGTTAGACTATGAGTGGCCCAAGCCACAATGAAGTTGCGGTAATGGGTAATTATTTATTTAAATTTTTAATAATATCTTATATTTTGATATTTATATTTTAACAAAAATGCTGAATATATAATTTAATTTCAACCATGTAATGACTGGAAGACAAGTACATCAAACCAGGTCTTGCCTCTATTAGAAGAGGGAGAAATATATAGTAAAAATTTCTAAAGATTATTAAACTAACCTGACTGTGACTCACTATCACTGTCAATATCTTTGTGAATCATATTAGGTGACTTCAATTCTTCCAAGTCACCACAATTGGGCTTCTAACTTTGTATTTCCCATTCTCCGAATGAACCCATGTCAAATGCCCCTCTGAAGAGCTCACTTTTCTTCCTTCTTTTCCCTTCTCAGACATAAACCATACCTTATAATTTAAACTTTGGTTAACATATTTGAACACCAAGCGCCGAGGCTTGACTCGAACTTGAACGCCTTTGGGTGCTGTTACTTCCACTGAGTAGATGGAATTCGGGCTCCCCACATTCGTCAACCGTCTCGAAACCGCCTTACTTGTCGTCTTGTGCTTAAAAACGACGGACATGGAAGGATAGTTCAAGCTGAAGCCTTTGTTCATCTGCAAAACCTTATGGCAACTCACATTCATGTGGGTTATGATGAAGATTTCTGAATGAGTGTATCCAAGAGCACAAAGATGAATGACATATTCATATGGCTTTATATCATAAACTAAACCAGGATCAATTGCTTTGGTTGGGTTTATATGACCAGCTCCCATTGCAAAAACGCCAGCTGGTTTGCTGCCATCAAGAATTGGCTTACCATAATGATCAGTAACCTCAGCGGTTGTCATTATGGCTGATTTAATGGCTGCTGGTGTCCATTTTGGATGAGCTGAATGGATTAGAGCCGCAATTCCACTGACATGGGGACAAGCCATGGATGTTCCTGACATGACAGTGAAGTTTGACCTTCTAGAATCTTCTGGAAGGCCAGTTGGACCAAGATTTTGTGGCCAAGCTGCTATAATGTTGACCCCAGGAGCAATTACATCAGGTTTGAGCGTTGAAGGATTGGTAAGGCTTGGTCCTCTTGATGAAAACTGAGCTACAGATGGAGCTCTTGATCTTCCTATCACAGTTCCTCCAAATTGGATTCTTGCTTTTGGATTGCTTGTTGTGTTCATGTAAGCTTTTAACCGATTCGCCTCGGAAAATCCGATCAATGTGGCCGGTAAAACATGAACATCAACCAAGTCTTCCTCTAGATTTATCTCTGTATTTGCAAGGATCATGGCAGCTCCTCCAGATTCCTTCACAATCTGCCCTTTTTCGGATCTGCCGTTGACGCCACGGTCGCAGAGCACGATTTTTCCTTCTACTTGTTCTCTTGGAAGAGACCCTTTTAAGCAAAGTTCACCTCCCATTTGGCCTCCAGTCAAGTAAACCACTTCAAGCTCTTTGGTAGCATGCTTGAACTTGTTGCCAGGGTACATTGATTCGCCGTAAATGAATTCCCCATTGCTTAGTCGAACGATAGCCGGGAATCTTCGGTCGAGTGTGCTTGCACCAATGGTGGTGATCCAAGGAGCTACATTGGCAACAGAGCTTTGAATTGGACCATTGTTTCCTGCCGCGCAGTTGACTGAGATGCCATGCTGCATTGCTCGAAAGCTTCCGATGGCGATACTGTCGTCGAAAAATGGAAGCGGGAAGCCACCAAGCGAAAGGGAGAGAATGTCAACACCATCCCTTATTGCAGCATCCATGGCTGCTACAATATCAGAGCTATAGCAGCCACTGAACCAGCAAACTTTGTACACCGCAATGTGAGCTCTTGGGGCCATCCCTTGCGCCACGCCAGCTCCGTTACCAAACACGCTCGCTTCGGCGACCGAAGCTCCCGCAGCTGTAGAAGATGTGTGAGTTCCATGGCCATGGGAGTCTCTTGGGGAGACATACTCCTGGTCAACATCAGATGGCGGGGATGAAGCCACATGGTGTCCTTTGATAAAGAACTTGGCGCCAATGAGTTTCTTGTTACAATTTGAGGAGTTAAAATCTTGGCCTTCTTGGCAAGCCCCTCGCCATTTTTGAGGAATTGAGGGCATTCTGGAATCACTAAAGCTTGGACTCTCAGGCCAAACTCCAGTGTCAAGAACCCCAACAATTGCTCCTTCGCCCATTGCGGAATTAAACCAAACACCTTGTGAGCCTAAACTAAGCCCCAAAAACTTAGGAGAATAAGTAGTTTGAATTTCATATTTTTTATCAGCTCTCACAGCCACAACATCAGGCAATTTCTTCAAATACTCAATCTCAGTTTCAGATAACTGAGCTGCAAATCCTTCCATGGCGTTAGAATATGAGTAAAGCAATCGAGAAGAAGAGTCTTCTTCAGCAGATAGAGTTTGTTCAAGAAAAGAAAGATGCCATTGACGCTTAGAATAAAAGGGAGAGCTGGTTAATCCCTGTGGATGGAGTTGAATTATGTAAGTTTGAAGAGTGGAAGTGTTTGCTTGAACTTGAAGTGAAAGAAAACAGAGGAAAAGGGTTGAAAGAAGAAGCATTTGGGAGTTGAAATCCATAGTTTTCTTCCAAAAACAAGGCACTGATTGTTGGAGATGAGTTCATGGTTTTGGATCAAATTTTGATGGGTATTTGAAGGAGGCCAAGAGAATTCAAATCGGGGAAGCGTTTCTGCAATTCTGAGTGTAAAATATGAAACTCGTGAAATATAAGAGCTCTTCATCACGAGGATCCCCCAAATTTGGTCGATGGAGGAGCTGAAAAGACTTCAGTAATTGCTTGAAGCCTCACGAGAAGTAATGGTGAACGTTGAAGGATTTGAATTCAAAAAGATGTGAATTTTTGTTTCCAAAATGAAGGCAAGATGAAGGCAAAATGAAGGTTGTAGTAGCAAGGAATACAAGTTTGTGTCATTTAATACTGCACGCTCCAAGAATTTTTCTTTATTCGGCTTCGTATTGCCTCCTTCCATTCCCTCCTGTACCTTGTCTCGGATCCTCCTTTTTCCTTTCTTCTAGGTGTTTGATGATCAATCTTAGTCGATAATGTCATTAATTCCTTTAAATTATAGGGTAAACTAGTAGACAAAATTGATGGACCAAGCAATCAAGCAATGAAACAAGCATGAAGAAAATCGTAACTGTCAAAAATCCACCCACTGGTTAACAAATATTATAACAACCCAAATTATATTGCTAGTATGGTCCTTTTGATGTTTTCATCATTTTGAATTTTTCCTCAAAGTTTTAAAATTTATCTACTAGAGAGGAGTTTTCACACCCTTATAGGATCACACACCATTTTGGGCCCGTATCAGCATGGACACTGACCACAAAAGAAGTAGATTGTGCAATTGATTTCATATGAGTGGAAGAGGGAAACAAATCTAAATATTCAAATATACTTTTGTGTTTACAATGTATTTGGGCTTCTTTGAGCCCATTAATTTTTAATAGTATGACCCAGTCCAGACCGTTAGTAAACGGCGCCGTTTACATCCGTGCAAATCAGACGAATTACCGCAGTACTTTTTTTTACCATTTTCTCCTCCGTAAATAAAACGCAACTGGCAAACGTTCCCGTAAAGCTCTATATAAACCAAGAGCGGGAACTTGAAGGAGAGTTGAAAAAGGCGAAATTTGCGCGCGGCTTTTGAGTTTGCTCCACAAGAAATGCGACGAGTCAGTGGTTGGAATTTATCGGTGGCTCACGAATCACAGGCAATCAGGTATTTCGGATGGATAATCTTTCAGAAAACGAAACGATTTCCTCTTTAATCGGTAATCGTGATCTCTTGGTTCCATAGTTCGTAATCACTATACGATTTTGATTCTTCGATGAGGAAATCAAATAGTATCTTCAGTTGAATATCTTGAATGCTAGGTCTTATAGTTTCTTCAATGTCGTTTATTAGTCGACGAGGAATTCAAATAATGATAGTGATTGCTAGGTCTCGAAAATTTCGTTTCTCTACGAGTATGATTCGTCGAGAGGAAACTAAATAGTTTATTAAATAAATGAATCGGTGATTTATCTTTCAGTAAATCAAAGGATTTCTTCTTTAGTTGGTAATAAAAGTCATAATCACCAACGATTTTGATTCGTTGAGGAAATCAAATAGTTTCTACAATTAATTAAGAGTCATGAACGACAGATCTTATGATTTCTTTACTGTACGATTTTGACTAGTCGACGAGGAAATCAAATAGTTCTCTAATATACTGATAGTGATTACTAGGTCTAGTAATTTCTTTGCTCTACGATCTTGATTAGTCAAGAGGAAAACAAATAATTTTAATTAAGTAAATGATAGCGACGATACGTCTCTTAGTTTGTAGTCACTGAAGAGTTTTGATTAATCGACGAGGAAATCATATTGTTTCTTTACGATTTTGATTAGTCGAGAGGAAAACAAATAGTTTTTATTAAGTAAATGATAGTGATGATACGTCTCTTAGTTTGTAGTCACTGTAGAATTTTGATTAATTTACAAGGAAATCAAATTGTTTCTCCACGATTTGATTAGTCGAGAGGAAAACAAATAGTGATGTTACTTCTCTTAGTTTGTAGTCACTGTAGAATTTTGATTAATCAACAAGGAAATCAAATTGTTTCTCTACAATTTTGATTAGTCGAGAGGAAAACAAATAGTGATGTTATTTCTCTTAGTTTGTAGTCACTGTAGAATTTTGATTAATCAACAAGGAAATCAAATTGTTTCTTGAATTAATGGTCACGATTGCTTAGTATCAAATAGTTTCTCAAATGTTTTTCGTTCGTCGACTGGATCACATTAAGTGTTAAAAGTTGATCTGTTTGTTTCATTCGTTGCTGACTTGTGTCTCGTTTTAAACTATCTCGATTTGATTTATCTGTCTCGATACAACTGTGTTAACGGTGGTTTCTGTTGATGTGTGAATTGAATGGTTAGAAACAACATTTATCGGTATAGATTGGATGTAAATGGATAATCCGGTATACCATAACATTGTATTGAGTTTAACGTGTTAATCAATATTTGAAATAACTATATAACAAACTTCTTTTCTGAGTCTCATACTTTCTCGTTTCTTTCAAGTTTAAGATGTATGATTGAAACATTTTCTGATTTAGAGAATATTGCCTTGTTAAAGTACTATTACAAATGTTTATACCATCGACAATCGATTTGCTTCAGCTGAAGAAATTTGTGATCTGAACTTGGAGTTTGTTGTTACATGCAATTTTGTCAACTTTTTAACAATCCTTTATGTGATTGTAGTATTGGTCATGAAAAAAAAAAAAAAGAAAACAATCCTCATTTTCAATATTTGGACATCGCACTGTATTAGGTGAAGGATTTCTGTAATTTCACATTAAGGATAAGAACTCATTTTCAGCATTCCTGAGATTTTGGTATTAGAATAAAGTGAAGCGGTTCAAGTGGATAAAAATTATGCATAATTTCTTCCAATGTGTCAGAATAGTAAAATTTAATTACATTTATTTCCTAGAAACAACACATCTCTATCCAAGTATTTCTTTATGACGTTGCTCTGGATGAAGTTAACTTTGTTCAAGCTATTTGGTTTGATGACAGGTAACAGGTGCAGTTTGCATCAGTTTTTTTGCTCGTGAAGATTAATGAAGATTTCCAAGTCCACAAGGTTAGTTCCGCACTATTGCTCCAAATTTTTTATTTCGATCTGCCCAAAATCGTAAAAAATGATAATTACGTGGAACTCTAGAAGTTGAGCATTTTGAATCTGATTTGTTTAGTTTAGCTAAACACCATTAATTGCTGACTAGGATAGCTGCTTCGGCAGGAGAAATTTGAAACTTTTATGATTGTTACTGAACTGCTTCGAAGTTTTTCTCTAGCTTATTTGTTATTACTCAATGAAGTGAAAGTGCATTTAATGTTTTCTGCCTCCATAAAAGTAGTTTTACTTTCATAAAAATACCATTCCAAGGACACAGACTTCAGATTAATTTAATGATCCATTATCTAAAACCTTGCACCGAGCATCAAAGTTCCCCCCTACTCAGTGTCTAATGCCATTTAAATTGGGGTATCAACTTTTGTGTGTCCTCCCTTGGGGAATTTAAAAGAAACGGGGAAAAAAACTGTTGACGGTACCCAGAATATGATGTTTTGTAAGTGATACCTTTGATTGTCTCACCAATGATTATCTGGATTTCATAATTTTCCCGTCTTATTTTTCATTCTTAACTTTGGGAGGTCGTTGTCGGATGCACTCCTTCCAACAATAGGTTTTCACCTTTCACATACTGGGATCTGGCTGATCTTAAGGCATATGGAGCTATTATAATCTTTCAATGCCTCGTTAAGACCACGATATATATCATCCTTTTTGTGGACTTCAATCTTTAACTGCCCGTAGTCATTCTGCCCGTAGTCAGTCCCATGTTTCTATGGGGGGAGGAACTTTAAAGTTTTTGGGATAAAACTCTACTTCCTATATCAGAGCTACTTGTGACTTATTTTATTGCACTCGCACTGGAACATTACCCTACCGGACTTGAGTCTAGTCGTGTGAAGATAGATATCATATTGTTGTACGTTGATTCCATTTCTCTTTAGGCTCATAATCATTAAACTTCTTTGATCATACAAACCTATCGACCCATTCAATTTTTACTTCAAAAAATCCTCTTCCTGAAACTCTTGCAATCTCAAGATTCTCAAAGCTGTAAGTCAACTCATCTTTCTGTAGTCGCAGCTTTTTAATTGTTGGTTTCTTTTTGATCAAGCGTAATACAACCGTTCAATTGCGTTACAATCCATTCATAAAAATTTGGTATCTGAAGTATTTACCTCGAACTTCTCGAATTGACATGGGCTCATAATTTTGGTATAAGTACTCTTATTGCCCATTCCATTAAATTTTTTGGGCCCATCTATTGTGCTATAGTATATCTCCAGAAACAAACGAAGTTTTAGGCTAAATCATCTTCCATGAACCATACTATAGATGTGTCAAATTTAATCTTGGTGTGGTCATTGAATAATCCATCCTCACTATAGAACCACACTATATATGTTTCTAGTTGATGTGTGCTGCTGTAGCAGTAGGAAAAATCATAAAATTGAAAATTGAAACAATTTATAACGTGAAAAACATTGCAAAGGTTTTATGAAAATCTCCAGACATGTAGGTAAAGGATGTTGTTATAGAGAAATAATATTAAATTGTTCTGTTATTTAGAGAATTAAAATATTAGAATTTTTTAGTAAATGAACTAAATTTTAAAGTGGGAGGAATTTCTGTCTTATCATTTGGATTTTGAACTATGCTAAAATGTGATTACTAAACAAAAAGCTTAGTCTGCAAAAGTAAATAATTAAAAGCTTAATTTGCAAGAATAAGAAATAATCAAATATTCATGATGAGAGTTCCAATGCAAACATAGTTGTTAAAAAAGTCAAAAGGAATTAAAAGAATACACCCTAGAGTAGGTTGAATAAATTTGGTAATCATCTAATGATTATGCAAGTGTTTTTTTTTTTCATTTCATTGTGCATATATATCTTTAATCTAGGTTCTAATTTTTACCCCCTATACTTTTAGAGTATATTTCTAAAGATTTTAAAATATATTGATAATTTGAAAAGCATTTTTCCAGATTGTGAATGGAGAAACGTAAATGTGTTTTATAAAAAAATAATAATAATAATAATAAAATACTTTTAGAGTATATTTCTATAGATTTTAAAATTTATTGACAATTTCAAAAGCATTTTCAAAATTTAAAATTATAGCTAAATAGGTATATAAAACAAAAACGAACCTAACATGATAATCAAACATGGCACTTGAAGGACATGTATCTAATTGTTGTTAAGATTTTACTAGGCTGTTACCTTTGTATGGTAGGGTTGAAGGAGTAGAGTTGAACCACCAGTGGTGGAGTGTAGACAGTAAAATTTTAAATTTTGGAGAGATTACAAATTAAACCTTTATAAGCATATTTTATTATAAAAAAATTGATTTAAACATTTAAAACATATATTTAAAAAAAAAATGATTTCAAGTGTTTCTTTTATTCTTAAAATTCGTTTTTAAAAATGTCATGTTGAATGGTGTCAAAAAGACGGTTTTTATCTAGGAATTTTTAATAATTAATATTCAATGGTAGAACTTAAAAAGAGAAAAGAGAGAGAAAAGAGATTGCAGTGCTTTTAAAGCGCAAAAAGAGGAGAAAGATTTTGGAAGATACCCATTTTGCAGTGATGCATACAATTACGGATGTAGTAGCAACACATCGAGCATGTCAAAAGTTGCAGTTTCACTCCTCGCGCGATAGCAGCAGGAAGCCCCTCTTACCTAGAAGACCATAATTTCTGAAGTTCTGCTCTCCTACTTTGTGCTATACGGTACACTTGTACACATTAGAAAATATTTACTTGTACATTTCTCCAAAATTACTTCTTGGATATTCTAACAAGCACATTATTTTACAACATCAGTACATTTCTCCAAAATTACTTCTCTTTTAGATATTCTAACAAGCACATAATTTTACAACGAATAAGAAATGTGTATTCTTATTCACTTGATCAGTAAATTTCTCCAAAAGAAAAAAAAAAGAACATGCATACATAATTTGAACCAAACTATTTATTAACATTTTTATCATACAAAATTTGTAACACTGAAATAAAAAAGAACATGCATAGAGTTTATATATACGTTGTATTGTTACGAATTCTGTCCTATAACGGATCTCCGCTCCTCTGTCATAAATCATAACTATATAACAAAATCGTCCTCATATTTACCCTAATATTTTTCCTCAAACAAAAACCAATCGATCTTCTCTCCTCTCGCATAAATCATCACCATATTGACGAAATCAAACATTCCAACAAAATCATACAAATAAATTTTTCATACCTTATTTCTGGAACTTTCTTTTTTTTTTTACGTGTTTTCCTGTCAATTAACAGCAATATAGTTAGAGGAAGCCGTATGTAGTATAAAAAAACGAGAACAGAGTTTTCTTCTCGAACTTTCTTTTTGTGATTTTTTTTCTTGTCAAAGATAGCACAACCACTAGCCATAATAACAATTAGTTGGAAAAATAAAAGTTAAAGCAAACATACTAAGAACATCATTCGTGCAAAGAAAATTTTCATACCTTGTTTTTCTGGCTTTTTTTCCTGTCAACATTAACAGCAATAATTAGTTATAATAAAAAGAAAGTAAGAAAAAAATAAATTAAAAAGAACTTAACCCAACAATAAGAATCAAAAGCAAAAATATATCCTATAATGAAGTAACCATGAGCAAAAATCGTGGGAATTTCTTTTTTCTGTCGAGCTTGGTGGAAGTAGAAGAGAAGAAGTCAGTTGCAACGAAAGATTTTTTCCCCCTGTCCTATCGAACGTACTGGAACGAGATAGAAAAATAAGGGAAGGGAAACATAAACCTCTTCGTCTTTTTAGGCCCAAAACTAATATGGAGTATTTCTAGGTAATCCAATATGGAGTATAGTTTTCGCAGGTATTAACACGTGAGCTGTTCCCTCAGAAGAAATCTTGCCTTTATTTGTTCGTCCATTGCCATTTTATCTCGGAGTTGTATTGGCTATTTGACTCACTTTTAGGGGATAATTTTTGGAATTACGAAAAAAAAAAAAAAGAAGCGAATTTAAAGCCCATTTTTTCTGGAAGTTTTGAGGAAAATAAACTGAAGAAGTTCAGGATGTCACAACAGTTTTGAAGACTTCCCTACAACTTTTATTCTTCCACACATCACTGAGCTTTGCATAATTTACTCTTAAGTATTTGGAAGATTTTTTTTCCTCACTGGGAGATATCTGGCTTTAAGTTGATTGCTTATCAGCCATTCGAATTTCCTTACAGAGAAAACTAACCAAGTAAGTCCACCAACACAAATTATTCATAAAGGCATACGGTAAAGAAAGCACAGGCAGGTAAGAGAGAAATAAAACTAAGAAGGCAGATAACTATTATTTACTGGTTTTTTTTTATTAACTCGGGATAGTATCTTCAACAGAGCTTATCTTTCCGAAACTATCATGATGAATAAACTAACAAGTGTACATTCGAATCGAGTAACAACTAATAATATTTCTATAAATTATGGAAAATCATTAAAGAATAACTTAGGCCTACAAGTAACTCAACTACTAAGAAAAAATAAGATATCAAACTAATGAAAATGACTTCTCTAACGAATTTGACAAAATTAATAAGAAAATCGGGATGCATATAAGAAAATCGGGAATATTACAAGCAGAGCAGAACTAATTGCACGTAACAACCAGTAAATGAACAAAATCCAAATACAGATCACAATGCCCTTAGGCGGATGCAATTCAATTCTTGAATGTATATAACTTCAGGATCAGTAATTTCTTTAACAAGACATTCATTAACTCCAAAGTATCACAATTAATTATAATGCATAAAAATGAGAGAATTTAGGAAGCACGACATCCAGAGAAGAATATGTACGCTGGCTGAGCTTACTTAAAGGTCAAAAAGTATAACAGAGTAAAAATCGTCAAAATACTTACCGAAAACTGTTGTTCAGGTAGCAATAAAATTCACGTATCAACATAAAACACCGCTGACACGAGATCATTTTCAAAGCTCACCGTGGAAGGAGATTTGAACTCATAATATCAAGTACTACAGCAACTCATACAGGATCTGAAATAAAAAGAACCGACAGAGATTCTGTTAATCATCGGATCATCGAAATGAATCAACAATCGACTAAGACACCTAATCTAATACGATTGACGAACAATAAACCTTTTGATTATTAGGAATATGAGACTGAGTGATCGCGATCGTTAGTTCATAATAAACGACTTGATTTCTTCTTCGACAAATAAAAATCGTAAAGTAATCAGGATTTATGAGAATAAGCGATCGCGGTCATTAGTTCAATAAGAAAACTGTTTTCATTACGACTAATCGAGATCTAAACAACTTAGAATTATGAGACCGAGCAATCACGATCATTAGTTCAAACAATACTTTGGTTTCCCCTTCGACTAATCAAATTCCTTCAGTAATTACGATTTATGAGACCTAACAATCACGATATGGAAATCTAATCACCGAAACATACCTGTGTTAGCTTACAGCATCGTAAGCCACCAATAATTCCGAACTCTAATATCATCATCCTCGCGTCAGAGCAACTTCAAGAACACGAAGCTTTCCCGCGTAATTTTAGTCTCGTTCGGTTTTCTTCAAACCGCCTTCTCTCCTTTCTTCGCCTTTATATAGAGAAGCAGAAACCGTTAGTGATTTACATACAGACCCCCTAGTGGCCCAGCTCTGGTACCGTAGTAGGTAAACTCGAAGGGGAAAGAGACATCACTTTAGGCTGCTAGAAAATGGGCCGAAGTAGAAAACGGGTAGGCCCAAGTCCAATTCTTTTAGGAATATCAACGAAAGAAGATGGTTTATTATTATTATTATTATCATCGTTGTTAAGGATATTTAGTAATAAATTATAGTTTACCATATACATTATATTTGATATTTTATTATAAGGCAAATATTAGATATTTGTCTTATTATCATAGGTATCTTTTCATTTATTGTTATTTCCATTTATTACTATTTCCATATCCTTGTAATTCATTTGATTATAAATAAGATAACTTTCACACCATTTAGGTGTGGTGGATTAATCAAACATTCACAATCATCAACAAGTAGAATGGAAAAATACTTGATTTTGGTTGTATGCTTTGCTCCATATTCTAATATTTTACACGTTTTCTTTTTACACAATAATAAAATGATAATTTCCATCAAAATAGTAACCTTTTATTTATTTATATGGATGGAATGATTCTCATCTCTAATATCCAGCTTGAAAATAATAAGATTTAAGTAGATTGTAATTCGTTGCCAGCAGAGTGAAAATATAGGAAATTGGTGGGGAACGATTTAAGGATAATTTTTTAATTTTTTTAAAAATTTAATCGAACCATACAGACCATATTAAAAACTATGTTTTTTAGTGGGAACTAATTAATACTAATAGCGAAGGAAGGACAAGAACACCGGCACCCCACCAAATAATTTAGTTTTTTTTAATTAAAAATATATATTTCCAAGTTTTTTTTTTAATTAAAAATATATTTTTTCAAGTTAAGAGATTAAAAGTTGGAATTTTCACTTTAAAAAAAAAATAAAAAATTGGCACGATGGTCGAAGCAGATAGAAACCCAACTGACGGCCAAGTATGGGAGCGAGCTTATCTTTCTATCAGACACCGCTAGCCAAAACTCAACCCAAGAACAAATCAAGAAGAGCTGAGTAAGCGGTATTTAATTAATACTCTAACAGTGCAACACAGGTTATTTTGCCAATGAAAAGCAATACCATTTCTGAAGGAAAAAAAACGATTTCAAATAATTATGGCTCGGTTCTGGTATATCATTTCGCTCAGATGAGCTTTAATGCTCCAAAAAGTGAAGCAATCACGACACTAAAATCTAAATGATTTGATTTGTGCACTGTTTTGAGAAGGAAGAAGTAGCCAACAAAATGAGAAATTTCAATCCAAAGAATAAAGAGAATTAGAGAGAAAAGCATGTAAGGAACTATGATTTCTGTATAAGAAAACTATAAGCAAAGGACTGACCCGCTGCAATGTTTTTGAAGGACTGACCCGCTGCAATGTTTTTGAAGGACAGCCCTTTAACTGGATGGTGATTAAGCCTTCAATCTATAAAACGTCCCTGGCTTGATGCAGGAACCTGTTCTTTAGAAATTAAAACTTATCTGTGGAAATCATTAGGAATTTAATGATTTGTCTCTCTGCTCATTTTTCCATGAATTTTTTGCAGCGCCTGCAGATGTATCACCAGAATCCCCATCCTTTGGTTTGGAGAAGAAGGGATCCCATTCATGAGGTCCAACTTCCCGCTGCCCGTCTTCCAGTAACGCATACTTCCAACTATTTTCCTCGATAAAATTTTTGTCTGTGTGTCCTTCAATAATATCTTTCCTCAACTTCGTAACCTTGTCGATAATGGCTTGCACCGAGACATCGAAAGCATCTTTCAAAGTCTCCAACTTAGAGCGTGGATCAGCGTATACCAATCTCGGAATCATACTGATTACCTCCTCCTGCATTAGCTTCAGCTGCTCAGGAGAAATTTGTGAAAGCCTTTCTTCTATGCTAACATTTCTCTTGCGGATATCGTCCTCTGGGATGAATACTGAATATCTTGTAAAATTCTTGGGGAGATGCCAAGTGTATTGGGTGTATGCTGACCCTGGATGGAAGAAGACGGGTATGCAGCCAGCTAGCATAGCGTCAAAGGCAGATCTTCGAGTATATGAGTCACCCTGAGGTTGCAGGCAGAAAAGGGAGCTCTGAAACATCTGCATTATACTACTCGGAGAATGACACTTACTCTCACCAAAATCACATTCGAGTAGCTTGCAGACCTTAGATTTCTTGCATTGATCAATAATCTGCCCTCTAATTGACTTGGGATTGTCGGGACGTGGAGCGCCAGCGAACGAGAACAGCCATTTGCGTTCTAGCTTTCTCATCCGATCCTGCCAAATAAACACATCATCATCCTTTGCTGGATGAAAATATGTTGGATATGGAATACCAAAATCATTGGCATTCCATGGGCTTGATTCAACCACAAGCATGGACATGTTCTTAGCAGCAGGTAAAAACAGAAGCTTATTTCCCCAATCTGTTTCTTCCTCAGAGAGCCTCCTGAAATCCCATGTGATCCTACCTGCAACAAGGAAGTGATCTCGACCACCCATAACGCCCCATTCGGGCCTTTTCTCAAGCCAGTCGACCAAATCAAGTGAAGCTCTATCTCTAGTAGATATATTATATCCCCAAAGGTATCTCGCAATATCAAATCCAGCATAAAATGGTACAAAAAAAGCAGAAGCAATGGAAGAATCCTTAGTCAAACAATCATATTGCTTCATTCGATTACTGAAAATCACATCGACTGCAAATTGATTCGTCGCATACCACCCTGTATCTGAAAACACTCCTTCCACATTCTCAAGTGGTGGACCAAGCCCAGCGTTAGTTGTGAACTTGCACATATTTGTCCAAAGGCTTAGACTCTTACACTCCTTCAGCATATCCTCATTAAACCTAGAAGGAAGATCATGAACAAATATATACCTCCCACCGCATGGATCGCTCTTGTTTTCAACAGTTTTCAATGCTTTAACAAAAGGAAAATTCTGAACCTCAGGTTTGGCGGTGGACTTAGGCTGCTGGTCTACAGGCTTTGTAGGCTCGCGGATTGATTTCACATCAACTTTCGTTGCGTCGACAACACGAGAAGGAGCAAATTTCCGGACCACCGGCAAGTTTACAGGTTTATCTTCGAGGCTTAATTTGATCGATTCATCAACAGCATGTCCTCCAAGCACAACAAAATGAAAGTATAACAATAGGATCCAGAAGAACGCCGACAATAACGCTAGAAAACAAAGCCGAGACTTCTGATTCTTCCCGGCTCCTCTGTCCATCTTTTCCGACGGAGCAATCACTACCGGCCGGCGTCTCATCGGATGGAAACATCCAATCCGGCTGCTTGCCAGGTCTTCATTTCGGAAGAATCGCTCACAAGTCCGTCACCAAATCCCAAAATCCAGAAGAAAAAACACCAATACCTCGCTCGACTACGATTTCCGATGCGAAAAAACAACTGAAAATACTGTAGAACACTATGCAAAAGAAGGAAGAATTAGAAATAGCAGCCAGAGGATTCAAACAACGTGACGTAAATGTCGAACAATGCGATCGAATCTAGAGAAAGAGCGAAGACGCAACCCAATGGAACGTTGTACCAAGAAAAATCCCGAAACGCGAGGAATTATTAGATGCTTTGGTCGGTTGCATTACATTACTAAGCAAATCACAGAAATAATAACCAAATTGAAAAGAAATTAGAACGGATCTTCCAATAGGTACAGAAATAGCGGAAGAAAGATAGATATAGAGACATACAGCGGAGATTGGATGATGCTCCCGTTAATTTGAAGCGAAATTCTCTCGGATTCTCTCGGATTCGCTCGGATTTTCGAGATTTTTTTCTTATTTTGTGAGCTATGCCAGTGAAACAGGGAGCGAATTAGCAAAGTAATGTAAGATAAATGGTGACGCCATGAACTGAGAAGGCTCCGCCCGCTGGTATTACACTGTTGTCGGTAGTCGCTACGATTGCACCACGTGTTACTAACCCACGTGTCCGCCTGTGAAAATTTGATCCCATCCCCGGGAAATACGGTGCATGGCCGAAAGGGTTAAAACGGTAATTAAATAAATCGAAGCTTGTGCCAGATGCCAAGGTAAATTAGTACACGTGGAATGCAGTGATTGGATGAAACAAACCCTCACTCGGTTTGTGGGTCAGATCTGGTTGGACTGGTTGAATTATTTCTTCGATATAAATATTTTGGATTCTTATTTAAAATAATAGTTTTCAATTAAGGAATAAATAAATTCTTTTATTTTTATTTTATTTTTTAATCTCTAAAAAAAGCATCTAAAACGTTAAATGGTTTAGCCTTTTGAATCTAAAGAGGGTCCCTTCTACCTCTTAATTAAGATTTTAAGATGCTCCGTTGGAAATGTATTTGATTATCATTAGCTTAAACCACTTGATTAGTACAAACACTAGATGCACATCCCATCGCTTTTACCCTGCAGAAAATTATTAATTTATTACATAACATTATTAATGCGTTTCCTATTATTAAATTATAATTTGATGTTTGAGGATCTATGGTATCCTTCTATTAAATAAGTATAATTCTCTCAAAAGAACAAATAAAAATTAAAATCATAAATTTACAAAATATTCGAAAAATTGCTCTTTTTTTTAAAAAAAAATATTATAAAATTAAATAAGTAGTCAATCCTGATTTGAGGAGGCGCATTTTTTAATTATATATTTCCAAATACCTAAAATTTAATATTGACATTTTCTATTAAAATTTATCTATATTTGTTTTTTTTTTAAATAACTACTTTTTAAATTTATTAAAAATACGTCACTAAAATTAAACATATGAAAAATATATATATTAAAATGGAATAAAATGTACCGTCGATGAACAAAAATATTATTTAATATTGTATTTCTGGGTTTATAGTCTCCCCTAAAAACGTCAACCCACAGATTAAGACCACGACATAAAAATAAATATATACCCAAAAAAAAAAAAAAAAAAACCAACAAACTGGTAAATTGTTAGTGGTCCTTAATCTTAGTTATGAGGATTTTTGTGCATTAAAGTTACAGCTCTGCATGTTGGGAGAGCCATGTCTGCAGGTTTGGAATCATCCTATTTTATTAAATTTTGGTTGAGTGGGCTGCCACTACGTTCACATTATTATGTGTACACATTGTGGGGGTGACTTTCTTCACCTCATTAAAATTTAATTAAGAACACGATGCCTAACTTTCTAACATTTTCATCAAAATTTGTATTTGGTTCATCGATTTTCTCTTTTTCATAATTTTTTTTTATATATATCTACGAATCAATTTTTATACACTTTGATAAATAATCGTTTGACTTTAAATTTAGTATTTCTAAACCTTGTTATTATTTACATAGTTCTTATTTGCCGTTTCTAAATAAATCTGTGTCAATTTAATTTTCTAGCTCAACTATACGTATGAGTTTGAAGATTCAAATTTTTTATATTTTAATCGACAATATAAGTTTAAATTGAATGGTCAAGACTCGATCATCTTCTACAAGATTTTATGTGACGAAATTTTTGAATCATGAATTTAATGCAAGGGCCCCTCCGGTGTCGTTCCTTCATTGCCTGACATGTACGAAGGAAGGAGTTGCTGGCTTTTTTGGAGCAACCCATGAGATGGTTGATTAATCTTTTCATGCATATATCAGTCGAAAAATGATAGAGAAATTTTAGAGAATGAGATGTAAATAAAACATTGGATTAAGAAATGACATATGTGTTCATTTTGCAAGCAAAGTGGACGTTGGGTCATGCAATAACCTTCAAGCTGCATAAACACGCTATTCTTGTGTTTTTTGGATGAAATCTCGAATTTTGTTGAAATTAAGTAAACAAAAATAATATTATCTTGAGTTAGATTTATAAGTTTAGTGTAGTTTTTAGATTTAAAATGTATCTAATATGTCTAAATTTTTTAAATTGTATCTAAAATTTTATGACTTTAAAAATATTAAATAAGATGTCATATATTTCGTTAATAAATCTACTCAGATATAAAATTGAATTTTTCATAAGATATTACTTTGGATGATTCTTGCTAATTTAGGGAACGATCATGAGTTATAATAAAAAAATACTCTCTCTAGCGATGATGTCTTTTGAGAAACTTGAAGTAAAGCCACGATAGTTTATACTCAAAGTGAATGATCATGAGGCCTTTTGGCTAATTTAGGGAATGATCATGGGTTTATAATCAAAGAATACTCTACTGGGATGAGGTCTTTTGGGAAGCTTAAATTAAAGTCACAATAGCTTATACTCAAAGTGGACAATATCATATTACTTTCGAAAGTCACATTCATGTAGCCATTGCATTCTCAAATTTATATTTAAATGAGTATGAAATATAATAAAGCTTCTCAATGGAAAAAATTCACATTTTTTTACTTTTTAAAATTTATTTGTTCAATGAACTTGAACCTCGAAATGGTTAAAATAATTAAATAAAAAATAAAAATGGGAATGTGAGCAGTTCAGTGAACAATAATTATAAACATATAATTCACCTTGCAAGTAAAAAAATAATAAAATAAAACTTATGGTCGTCTATCAATTCCACGTATTCATGCTGGGCTTGTTTTCCCGCCAGGTTACCGTACTTTCTACTGGCCCAAGGGCTCAGGCAAAGGAGAGAGAGGCCCAAATGAAGCCAGCCGACTCATTTGCCGGTCCTCTTTACCATCCTCCTCGACGTGAGGGCTGTGCAATTTTCAGCGTTCGTTAATGGCGAAGGTATAGATAGATACACGATATCGTGTTTAGGGTGAACAAGAAAAAGCTTCTTTGGAAGAATATGGAGGACGAGGCGGAGATATACGATGGCATCAGAGCTCAATTCCCTCTCACATTCGGGAAGCAATCGAAAGCTCAGACCTCTCTCGAAGCCATCCATAACACCACTCGTCGTAACACTTCAGCGACTGTTTCAGAAAAATCTTCTTCCGCTCAGAATAACAATGGTCTCCCTTCTATCTCTTCCTCCTCCAAAGCCTGGCTCGACTCACTTCGCACTTCCAAAAACCCTAACACACATGTTTCGGGCGATTCTGAACCTAGTAAGATCACGCGTGACGTTGACGCTGACGAAGGTCCGAGGATTGGCCCGCCTCGCCCGCGCACGGAGTTGAAATTGAATGATGACAGCGATGACAACGATGATGATGATGCAATGGTTGGGCCTCCGCCGCCGCCGCCGCGTGGCGAGGGTTCGGATGATGATGAGGATGACGACGGGGAAATGATTGGACCACCACGTCCACCGCCGAGCTCGAATTTGGATGATTCGGATGCGGAGGAGGAAGAATATGAGGAGAATCGGTATCGAATTCCGCAGAGCAACGAGATTGTGCTCAAAGGACATACGAAGGTATGAATTACCCTAATTTCACCCTATTCAGCTTCTTGTTAATTTGTTTAATGCCCAAAACCAAGGAAAGAATGAACTTATTGTGCATTTTCAGTTGGCATCTCTAGATTTGGGGTATCGAAGTGTATAGGCTTGGCTTGTTTTCAATACCGAAGTAGCTTGAATTAGTCAAGTTGCTGAAGTTGGGTTTTGTGGAAATAATTTTGTTCTCTGCCTATTCCAAACATTCACTAGCTCTGCTTGACTTCTGGACGAATTTAATGAACCATTTTGAGCTGCTTATAGCTGAAGTATGAGTGTAAATTGAAGATTGTTTTCTTTTCCGACCTACTTTTTTGGTTTATATAGTTTTGTCAAGTGATTTCATTGTTATTGCTCTCCCAGGAGAGTGAACTTTCAAGAATAAGTCTTCAAGGACTTGCATTATGTTCAGAAGCATAGGAGTTTTAGGATGTTCGTTTTATCTTCAATTGGTTTTTCAGTAGGGTGATAGTACAAAAGATTCTGGAAAGATTAGAATATTAGCTCACTACAGCGTAGCTCAACAGGTCAAGGCGTATACCCTCGACTAAGAGGTCAAAGGTTCGAATCGCTCCACTCCATATGTTATTAAGCTAAAAAATATTCTACCAGAAAATCTATTTTTTCTTTTCAATATTGACATTCCAGCAAAATCCTGACCAGATAGTTAATAATTGTTGACATTAGGAGTTCCAAGTTAATAGGGCCTTGTTTGATAACTTTTATGAAATTACCTCCGGAACATGAGCAATTATCAGCAAGAGAAATACAAAAAGACGAGAAAAGAAATAACATAGTGTTGTAGTGGTTCGGATTATGGAAGGGGCCTAGATTTCATACATATTTACTTTTTAGCATGAGGTTTGGCTTTACCCGTAAACTGAAAGGTCAAAAGCTTGTATATTAATTTTGAATGATTTTTGACAGGTGGTTTCTGCTCTTGCTGTTGACCACACTGGGTCTAGAGTTCTTTCTGGTAGTTATGACTATACGGTACGTATGTATGACTTTCAAGGGATGAATTCTCGTTTGCAATCCTTCAGACAGCTGGAACCATTTGAAGGTCACCAAATTCGTAATCTTAGCTGGAGCCCATCTGCTGACCGCTTTTTGTGTGTGACGGGCTCAGCTCAAGCCAAGGTGCAGAATGAAGATTTTCAATTCTTGTACGAGCCTGTAGCTTATGGAAGTGTCTAGTATTTAACTAACGTTCATCTTACTGGCATTTCAGATTTATGACCGTGATGGACTTACTCTAGGAGAGTTTATGAAGGGTGATATGTATATACGTGATCTCAAGAACACTAAAGGGCACATATCTGGACTGACTTGTGGAGAATGGCATCCTAAAAATAAAGAGACGATTTTGACATCATCAGAAGATGGATCCCTGCGAATATGGGATGTAAATGACTTCAAAAGTCAAAAGCAGGTTGTCATTTTTCTCTAACTATTTCTGTTTCATTCTTCCTTGCCATTGCCGATTTGTAATGTATGCTGCTGAGGGTGTGGAACGGATCAAGACCTTTCATTTATGCTTGCGGTAAATCAATGTGTAGGTTATCAAACCAAAGTTGGCTAGGCCGGGAAGGATTCCAGTGACGACATGTGCTTGGGATCGTGAAGGAAAAAGCATCGTGGGTGGCATGGGTGATGGTTCTATTCAGGTCTCATTGATTTTCATCCCGATTCATTTCTCTTAGCACTTTACTTCAATGCTCCAAACTACATTTTAATTCTTGCTTCCCCCATATGGAGCTCTCTGTATTCTCGTCAGTTTCGTTCAGTTTGTTTTAAATTTACTTTGCCATCATATGCATTATCATCCTTGCTCTATGTTTTTGCAGATATGGAACCTTAAGCCTGGATGGGGAAGCAGGCCAGACATACACGTTGAAAATAGTCATTCGGACGATATCACTGCTCTTAAGTTTTCAAGTGATGGGACAATTTTACTGTCAAGAAGCCTTGATGGATCACTGAAGGTACGTCGTCAATGCATTTAGAGAATTCACTTTCACTTGTTTCTTTTTGTTCATTTGGCAACATCCTTCCTACTTATAATTGTATCCCGTTTCTCAGGTTTGGGATTTGCGCCAGATCAAAAAACCTCTCAAGGAGTTTGATGATCTCCCAAATAACTATGCCCAAACAAATATTGCATTTAGTCCTGATGAGCAACTCTTTCTGACTGGAACATCTGTCGAGAAAGAGAGCCAAACGGGCGGTCTGCTCTGCTTCTATGACAGGACAAAGCTGGAACTTGTTTCTAGGGTAGGGATATCCACTACTAGTGTTGTGCAGTGTGCTTGGCACTCAAAGCTAAATCAGGTAAGCTACTCATCATGTCGCATGAAATATTTTATATTCGTATTATTTTATAGTTTAAAAACGTGCGTGGTGGGCTCCAACTCGAGCATAGTTCAATTAATTAAGGCATTGTACCTTCAACCAGGAAGTCAGAGTTTTGAATATTCACCGTTACATGTGCTTGAAGATATATGTTTTATCCCGTGACCTAGAAGATACAGACATATCATCTTTTGGACTTACAAGCACACTAAATATGATGTCATTGAAGCTTACTCTTGTTTGATTTCTTTATCGTGAAATTGATTTCATTCATGATTTCAAGATGTATTTAACCTAAATCTTTGCTGAACATCGGCAATCTGTCCCGATGTGTAATGGCATTTTTCCATGGTGAACTGCCATGTTTCATCCCCAATATAGCCCCAAAACATTTTCCTATGCATGGATGGTTGTACTGGGGACAATTTTCTGTTCACATGTACATAAATATTTTAACGTTTGCACTCTGTATTTATGTTGTGCCCGAGCTAGGTCGATGCCAATAGAGGATGTCGTATTATTTAGTTTAAGATCTTTTCTACTCTGCAAGTTGTAACAACGCTATTTATTTTTCTTTTTTTGTCAAGATATTTGCTACTTCTGGAGACAAAAGCCAGGGAGGAACTCACATATTGTATGATCCAACACTAAGTGAGAGAGGAGCTCTAGTTTGTGTTGCCCGTGCACCAAGGAAAAAATCTGTTGATGATTTTGAGGCCAAACCTGTTATTCACAACCCGCATGCCCTGCCTTTATTTAGAGACGCACCGAGCCGAAAGCGACAGCGTGAGAAAATACTCAAGGACCCACTTAAGTCTCATAAACCCGAACTCCCGATTACTGGACCAGGCTTCGGAGGAAGGGTTGGTGTTACCCAAGGAAGCTTATTAACCCAGTATCTTATGAAGGTAACTGTCTTTCATTTTTCTTCAACTCAAATCACAGCTTTTTTTAGGGGAAAAACACAGCCTTTTGTACTCTGTTTGCTGTTGGAGCTGGGAATGAATTGATTGTCTTGCATCATTATAGCAAGGAGGCATGATTAAGGAGACATGGATGGAGGAAGATCCAAGAGAAGCCATTCTGAAGTATGCTGATGTTGCAGCAAAGGATCCAAAGTTCATTGCACCTGCGTATTCGCATACTCAACCTGAACCTGTTTTTGCGAAGTCCGATTCCGAGGAGGAAGATAAATGATCTTATGCGATGCTTCTTCTCCTTGGGTTTGCTTGGCAGCTGTTGGGAGATGAAAAATTGAAGATGGTTGACTGCTGTAGATCCTTCGGCTCACGACGGGGTTCGAGTTTTGCCAGTCCCAGGTTCGATTTCATATAACAGCCTACTGTTAACAAGCAGTAGGAATTTAGGGTTGTTCCATTTTTAACTGTTGTAAGAAATGAGCTACAGAAGAGTGTATTCCTTGTGTACATTATTTGTGCAACACCATTGTCGTAGCTAAAAATATACAAGTTTGAGATGAATTTTTAAATGGTGATAGTTTTTTGTTTTTATATAATTTAAAGTATTTGGTTAAAAGTGAGTTTGAAAATTCTATAAATAATTTGAAAACACAATTATCTTTTTTGGGTTAAATTCTAAATTTGACCAATTTCTGATTTTTTTTTTTAAAATGTTTATTCTTTAATTAAGGCATTATAATAACTGATAATTGCATTACGTGTGTAATTATATGACGGCATCAATCAGACAATCTGGAATCTTTATGAATCTTTTATTTTACGTTTTTTTTTAAATTAACATAATAATAACAAATAGATTCTCCTACTTTTATTTTTTATTTTTTTTAATGCATAGTAAAATTATAATTTTGAGTTTCTTATATTATATTGAATTGAAGTAGTCTTTTTCTATAATTTCTCCTAAAACAGATATACAGTAATAATCTCCGGTTTGAACTTTTAACCCTAATGTGTAATATTTACTTTTTATTATAAAAAATTATAATGTAATATTATACAAACTAAATGATAACGCTTCATCCATCTTGTCTTACATTAAAGAGCATAAAACCATTATTGTGATATCTACATCGGTTGTAGAGGAGAACGAAACACTCTTTATAAGCGTGTGGAAACTACTTTGAGGAGAAGCTCGAAAGGAACGGACTTTGTGCCAGAGAGAAGGCTATTTTCTAAAAAGGGTAGACACGAGGCTATGTGTTAGTAAGGACACCAAACCCCAAAGGGGGATTTGGTAGAGGTATAAGTGTCACTGAAGAAGCTGAGGAGGCTGTGCTCCGAAGGAATGGATTTGATGGAGGTCCCACCTTGATTGAAGGAAGAGGTGGATCGCAAAATGCAAGGGAGAGGCTGAGAACACCCTTCTATTTCTCAAAGAATTAGTATATTTGTGACAATTGCTTCTACCACTTCAATTTTGTTTAAGACGTGTGGTTGCACAATTAAGAATTGGAAACTTGTAATTCATGCATCACAAAATTTTACCATATTTTGAGAAGCTTCCTGTCCAAAATTTGTGCCAATTGCTTCTACCAGTTAGCTTCAAAGATGGGAGTCCGGAGTTACTTGTTATACTGGCACCTCCTATTATCGGGGATCTGCTTAAAGCAGCTTCCTAAATTTGGAATCCTCAAATCTCTCAACCATACTCATTCCACTTCCTTTAGAATCTCTACCTCTTATATAAACTTCCCATTTTCTCCCATTCCAATTCGCCCTCTCCTCCTCCGCCGCCGCATATGACAGAAATAGCCTGCTCCACAGCCGACCTCCGCCACCTCCTTAGCGGCTCAGCTAATGCCACTGCTGTCGCCGATTACATTTGCGGTCGATTCGACGCCATTTCAAGTAAATTTGTGGACACAAGTTATGCTGTTGACAACACTTACCTTCTTTTTTCAGCGTACCTTGTCTTTGCAATGCAGCTTGGATTTGCTATGCTTTGTGCTGGTTCTGTTAGAGCCAAAAATACAATGAATATTATGCTTACTAATGTTCTTGATGCTGTCACTGGCGGCGTATTTTATTATATCTTTGGATTCGCTTTGGCCTTTGGAACTCCTTCTAATGGCTTCATTGGTCATCATTATTTTGGCCTCTCGCAGTTCCCTTCTTCCTCCTTTGATTATGGGTTCTTTCTGTTTCAATGGGCTTTCGCCATTGCGGCTGCTGGGATTACCAGTGGCTCCATTGCTGAACGGACCCAATTCGTTGCTTATTTGATCTATTCCTCTGTTCTTACCGGTGAGTCCGATTCATCACGGTTCATTTGAATTGGATATCAACAAAATTGACAGATGGTTTCCTTTTTCAGGTTTGATTTATCCAATCGTCTCTCATTGGTTTTGGTCTGCCGACGGGTGGGGCAGCGCAAGTAGGTCGGAGAATCTTCTATTTGGATCAGGAGTAATCGACTTCGCCGGCTCCGGCGTGGTCCATATGGTGGGTGGCATCGCCGGATTATGGGGCGCCGTCATTGAAGGCCCTCGAATCGGCCGGTTCGATCACGCCGGCCGGTCCGTCGCCCTCCGTGGCCACAGCGGCACATTAGTCGTTCTCGGCACTTTCCTTCTCTGGTTCGGCTGGTATGGCTTCAACCCCGGGTCGTTCCTTAACATCCTCAAAGCCTACGGCACTACCGCCGCCGCTCCCTTTTACGGCCAATGGAGCGCCATTGGTCGCACCGCCGTCACCACCACCCTCGCCGGCTGCACGGCGGCACTAACCACCCTCTTCGGCAAACGACTCCTCGTCGGCCACTGGAATGTCACCGACGTCTGCAACGGCCTGTTAGGCGGATTCGCTGCCATAACATCCGGCTGCGCGGTGGTGGATCCATGGGCGGCGATTGTTTGTGGGTTTTTCTCCGCCTGGGTTTTGATCGGATTCAACAAACTAGCGGAGAAATTGAAGTATGACGATCCGTTAGAGGCGGCGCAATTGCACGGCGGGTGTGGAGCTTGGGGGATTTTGTTCACTGGCTTGTTTGCAAAACAGGCTTATGTTAACGAGATTTATTCTGGGTTGCCGGGCCGCCCGTACGGGCTGCTGATGGGTGGTGGCGGAAGGCTGCTGGCGGCTCATATAGTGCAAATTTTGTCGATTGTTAGTTGGGTTAGCGTGACAATGGGGCTGGTATTTTGGTTGCTGCATAAGTTTCAGTTGCTGAGAATCACGGCGGAGGAGGAGATGGCCGGCATGGACTTGACAAGCCACGGCGGATTGGCTTATGTGTATAATGATGAAGAGAAGCCGTACGTTTGAGGGGACAAGGAAGAACAAGACTTTGATTTTGTGGCATAGATTGTGTTGTAGATGTGGTTTTAATTGTAATGGCTTCTTAGTTGATTTGTTCATGTCTGGATGCTTAGTGCTACTTTTGTATAGTTTGATTGATTTTATCAATCATAGTTATATATTAATATATTTGTCATATATTCGTTAATGCATTATGTTGTCAGTTTTTAATTTAAAATTTGTTATTTAAATTTAATAATTTGTTTCAAATAATCGGCTATTTTTTTTAATATAGGGTCTGGATTTTTTAATGTGTATGAGATGTGATGGGGACGACTTATTTTGCTTGGTTGAGAACTTTAAATGGAGTTTACTGTTGCAGAATCAGAAAGTCGACGGCAATGGAGTTTTGGACCTGCATCCTCTGTCTATGTGTTGCGTTCTTCTTCATTCTGAAACTTAAATCGAAGACGGGAAATACGTCGAAGCTACCTCCGGGACCAAAGCCTCTTCCGGTGATCGGAAACCTCTTGGATCTTGGTGAGAAGCCTCACAAATCGCTCGCCGCCATGGCCAAAGTACACGGCCCTATTATGAGTATGAAACTCGGACGAGTTACAGCCGTGGTGGTTTCTTCTTCCACCATGGCTAAAGAGGTCCTACAAACGAACGACCAGTTTTTGTGTAACAGAGCCATTCCAGATGCACTCAAAGCTCACGCCCACGACGAGGTCGGGTTTCCATGGATTTCTGTTTCTCCTCTATGGAGGAACTATCGCAAAATATGCAACAACACTCTGTTCGCCGGAAAAATTCTGGACGCGAACGAGAATCTTCGCCGGAGGAAAGTGGAAGAGCTCGTTGAGATTGTCCGTAAAAGCGCGTCAAAAGGCGAGGCAGTAGATTTAGGGAGATTATTGTTCATGACGACGTTGAATCTAATCTCAAACACAGTTTTCTCGGTTGACTTAGCAGATCCGAATTCCGAATTAGCAAGGAAGTTCAAGAACTACGTATGGGGAATATTGGAAGAAGCCGGGAAACCAAATTTGAGCGATTACTTCCCCGTGTTGAGGAAGCTCGACATTCAAGGGGTAAGGAGGAGAATGAAGATTCAAATGGGAAACGTCTTGGATCTTATAGATTCAATGATCAACCAGAGGATGAAGCAGCAAGAACTGAATCCAGATTCTGTTCCCAATAACGATATGTTACACCACCTTCTTAAGAACGAGGACACCGACGCTAAACTCGATCGAAATCAAATAGAACATTTACTAGTCGTAATACCTCCGCATCCCCCCTCCCCCCGATTAGATTCTTAGATCTATTATGAAATTGAAAGTTCCTCTTATGCGTGGTTTTTCTAATTTGTGCAACAAAAACAAATTAGGTACTGTTCGTGGCCGGCTCGGATACAAGTTCAGGGACATTACAGTGGGCAATGGCGGAGCTATTGAAGAATCCAGAGAAACTAGCAAAAGCTCAAGAGGAAATCAGGCGAGTTTTGGGGAAGAGCAAACCAGTGGAGGAAGCGGACATTCCGAGGCTGCCATATCTGCAAGCAGTGGTGAAGGAAGTTTTCCGATTGCATCCAGTGGTACCATTGTTGCTACCTCGTAAGGCGCAACAAGAAGTGGAAATTGCAGGTTTCACAATCCCTAAAGATGCACAGCTTCTGGTAAATACATGGGCGATGGGAAGAGATTCGAGTGTCTGGGAGAATCCAGAATCGTTCGAGCCAGAGAGGTTTTTGGGATCGGAAATTGACGTCAGAGGGCGGAGCTTCGAAGTGATTCCGTTTGGCGGAGGGAGGAGGATATGCCCTGGACTGCCATTGGCGATGAGAATGCTGCATTTGATTTTGGGTTCGCTCATTAATTTCTTCGATTGGAAGGTTGAAGATGGATGTGAGGTGAACATGGACGACAAATTTGGGGTCACCGTGGAGATGGCCCATTCACTCAGAGCCATCCCATCCCTAATCGTTTAGAATAATTCCATAATTGCTACGTGTTTGGCCTAGACTCATTGGGCTTGATTGGCCCAATAGACTGATTCGCATGTGGTCGTCCTTGGGCCCACTATACTCATGGTTTCTTTCCTTTCGAGTCCATAGGGTATTCAACCTCTAGGCTTTTTTAAATTATTATTTTTAGTATGAAAATATGTAGAATTGAATTATGTTTAGGTCAATATTTTAATTAAACAACTAAGTGCTGGAAAATACAAATAATCGTTCTAATAAAAATTTCTCACTCCAATCAAATCCAAAGTTATTTACATTTTTTTTCATTTTCTTAAATTGAGATGGTAGTTGAATATTAATTAAAAATAAATTAGTTTTGATATATACATTAATTTATGTATAATTATCGTTTAGGTAATAGAAAAAGAAGTTAAATGAGATTCTTAATTATGTTTTAGGTGGATCCAAACGAGTTAAATGAACATTTCTGAAGCACAATTCTATTAGGAGTAAGCTCAAACATCTCAAACGTCTAGATAATAAGGAAAAAACAAAAAAAAAAACTCTCCATTCTTGATTTTACTTATTTAACCTTCTATCTTGTATTTTATAATATAACATTTCATAAACAAAAAGAAATCAAAATGTTGTTAGTGTTATATATTCTAGCTGAAGACTGAAGTCTCCTGTAGTCCTATGAATATTTGGCCAAAAAGAAAAGAAAAGAAATGACGTAGTCAAACGAGTCTCTAAATTGTCGTTTCATTCACAGTGTTGGGAACACGGAATGTCCGCATCGCGTGGACCAGAGAGACCATCAATTGATCGCCCTTTTGCAAAAATAGAAAAGCAGTGGGTTTGCAGCACAGTAGAGTGTTGTTGCCATGTAATAAAGTTCCTTACCCAGCTCCATCGTCTCTCTCTCTCGCTGTCTCCTCTGGTTCGATTTCTCTCTCTCTCTCTCTCTCTCTCTCTCTCTCTATACTCTCTCCTAAGATCTTCCACTCCCCTTTTCGCCATTTTTCTATCCCTAAAAGTCCCCGCTCTTTTTTTTTTTTCTCTCCTCCTTGTAAAGTGATGTTTTTATACTCTTTCTTCTAGATCCTCGACCGCATTTCATGGATCTGTAAGCCATATATCTGCATTGCTTCGTCCTGCTTCTGCCGTTTCGTTTTCTCTCTCTTAGGGTTTTTTGTTGTCATGTTTTGGTTTTGTCTTTGAGGTGAAGTGGGGGAATTGGTCGGGTTTCTTTTGAGTGGTGTTGAGCCATGTAGTGAGGATTTGGAGCTCGCATTGTGTCGGGGGAAATTGTTGATGGCGAGTTCTTCACCGTATCCCCTGCGAGTGTTTTCTTTGGCAGATTTATGTTGAGGTGGTTGAGCTTGTTGTTTGCGATGGCTACTGATGATGATTCTTTCCTCTGAAATTCGCTCTTTGGACACAAAATGCCTTTCTCGATTGCGCACCTTCTTCTGGTTCTTCATGCGGCCAATTTGGTTTTTTCTTGCTCAGGTACTGTGCATTTACTTTTTCGACTTGATTTTGTTGAACAAGTGCATAAAACTCTGTTAGTTTCTGTGTAAAAGAGTCATTCGCAAGATTATTCTTAATCCCGACCAAACAATTAGACCATCGAGAAACAGTTCATTTACACCACAATGTTTGTTTTTAGCTATATCTTATATCCGACAGTAGACACGACATTCAATTTACTACTGATTTTTTATGCATTTTGCTAAATACAACATTTAAATCACTTGTCGCGAGCTTTGTTATTATTATTAGAATCTGGATTGTTTGACCCTGTATCAGAATATAGAATGTACTGAGAGTTACCTATTTTCTCGGGTTTCAGGACAATCTTCACCACACATATACTTATCTCCTTCCTTAGAGCCAAACCTGGAAACAACAATGGCAGAAATGTCAACAGAGCATGGTATAGTGGTTTCTACTTGGAATCAACTTCTCTTGTTCGACGAACATACATTCATATTCCAATTTTGGTATAAATCTATGATAAGTGCCCAAATGTATTCAAATGTATAGTGATGTAACCTGTTTTTGAACTAATCAGACCCATCAATTGTCCAAACTCTTGAGTTGGAATATTTTATGCATTTTTTTTTTACCTTTTGATTATGGTTTATAGTTAATGGAAGACACTTCTGTTAGAAAGTAAAAAGTGAAGCTAAATCTTTCATGTTAATGATTATATTGTCATATGTTTTTATGTCAAGGAGTTCATCTTATTAGCTCTACCAACAAACTTAATTCTTCTGGTTTCAACTTCAGTTTCTCGTGTCTTCTCTTAAGTTGGTTTCAACAACTTAAAGAAGAAAATGTAAATTAACTTAGTCAGTGCAGTTGGTGGCATTAACAGTGCCTTGAGTTTGGTTTGTAATTGGATAAATAGTTAATTAACTATAGATTGAGTACAAGACAATGTTTATGAACTAGGGATGTGGAATTCAAGTAAGGTAGTAGGCATGAGTCTATTAGCATAAGGAGCGGCCGAAGCTATATCATCATATATCATCAGTGATCAATATATTCATTCTGTTTATCTGATCATTTGGTGGTTCTTTTTGAGTGTTTAATTTACCCTTGGTGGGAACAGTTCTCAAATTCTATACAATTTTCTTTTTCTGGGACTACAGTCAGTAGGAATGAAACTAAAGGGTAATAGTGAAAATTTCTACACTGGTAATCCCTTTTTCACTCATTTTAATTGTTAACAATTCATGGTCTTCCCTTTTTCTATGGGTGCACATGGCTCCCTCATTGCAGTAAGTTCAGAGCCGATGAGTTTTTCATTTGTGCCCTCAAAATTACATGGTAACTGGATGTTTAAGCCATCGTCAGGACCATTGACTGCTCCTGCACCTTCTCCAGGTATAAAGGAAATGTAATAAATTCTCCACTGTCCTCTGTGTTGCTATTACTTACTGACTCTACCTTTTGTAGGTCCTATAGTTGCACCTTTACCTATCCGACATCATCGATGGCGTCGTAAACGACCTCATGTGGTTGCTCCTACCCCGTCAAAAGATCAAGGTAAAGTTGGGGATTTATTTATTCAGTGGTCAATTATTTACCCAAATGGGGAAACTGTATGACCTCATAGTACATGATTGCCAGGTGACGTTTCTTTGATTCTAGGCTCCTGATCCACATTTTTTGTTACTGCTTTTAGGCTACTGAAATGCTTGTTCCTTTTGCTTGATAAATGGCTCCATCCATTCCATTTCCTGCTAAATAAACAGGTTTACCGAGCCATTCCCGTCTGTTAAGCATTTTCTTCAATATGAGATACTTAAGAGCTGGATTTTGGCTGTGAAACTAAATTGTTTCAATTCAATATCATGCTATCTTTGAATAGGTTTCTAACATTTGACATTATGAGGTGATGGTGATCCACTTAAACTTGTGCCCTCCTTATCAAAGGAGTTTTGGAACTTTACATCTTTCATCGTCTAGGACAATGATTATTAGCTTTCAAGTTGTAAATCTTCTTTTATGAAATTCTTTGTACTAAATATTTTTGAACATGGACTTGAAAGGTTGTGATCAAATATGCATGGAGCCTCTTACTGCGGCACCCTTTGGTTCACCTTGCGGCTGTGTATTTCCCATGAAAGTCAGACTTCTTCTGGATATAGCTCCATATGCTGTTTTTCCTGTGATGAACGAGCTTGAAATTGAGATTGCAGAGGGGACTTACTTGGAGCAAAGCCAAGTGAAAATCATGGGTGCAAATGCAGATAGTCAAAATCAGGGAAAAACTGTGGTGGAGATAAATTTAGTGCCTCTGGGAGAGAAATTTGATAATACCACTGCAGTACTGACTTACAGAAGATTTTGCGATAAAAAAGTGCATCTAAATATGACGCTTTTTGGTGATTATGAAGTTGTGTACATCAGCTATCCAGGTAATAACTTCAACATTTTTTCTCTGCTTTTGTTAACATCCTCCTCTCAGTAAATTTTGAGAATAAATAAGCCATGATCAGGGATTCCTTCTTCACCGCCATATGGAGGTTACATGGGAAGTGCTCCTAGTGGAAGTGCTGGAGATCTTCCCATTACTGCAAATTTCGTTAATAAGAGCCAGAAGATGAATGTTAAAATAATTGCCGTCATAGCACTTTCAGCATTTGTTGTGTTATTGGTGTTCATTGGAGCTCTTTCCATCTTTTTTAAATGGAGAAAGGTTGGCAGACCGTCTAGTGCTGTTGGCCCTGTCTTCACGTCATCAATTAACAAAAGATCTGGTGAGTCTGTAGATCCTGATCTCATAGCTATCACAAGGATCTTTCCTCAAGTATTGTTCAAGTATGAGCTGTTCATTCTATGAGCTATCTGGAAAGCCCTATTAATTTTTCCTGTAATACTGCTCTAGATGATTGCATTTGAATTAATGCAGGTCTAGGATCAGCCTTATCAAGTAGCATTGCTTGCTCCACATCTGTTTCCCTAATGTCCACGATGCCAACCAGTATTCAATCTGTTAAAACATTTGCACTTTCTGAACTTGAGAAAGCAACAGATAAATTTAGTTCGAAAAGGATTTTAGGCGAAGGGGGATTTGGCCGGGTTTACTTTGGTCTTCTGGAAGATGGAAATGAAGTTGCGGTTAAGTTGCTTACACGGGATAATCAGAATGGAGACCGTGAATTTATTGCGGAAGTTGAGATGTTGAGTAGACTGCACCATCGGAATCTTGTGAAACTGATTGGGATATGCATTGACGGGCGAACTCGCTGCTTAGTTTATGAGCTTGTCCATAATGGAAGTGTTGAGTCCCACTTGCACGGTATATTTCCCATATCACCTACGAGTAGGCCTTTTGGGCGTTTGTTAACGTTTCTTCTATGTACTGCTGATAGATGTCTCCATCTCCTATACATGGTTTGTTTGATGAACTTTGGTCTCATTGCCTCATTCAGTATAAAAATGTTTTATTTCCCTCTTTCCTTTATCATTCAATATGGTGAGAATTAACCATTCTTATCATTAGTTAAATAACATTTTATTTTAATGAGAAAACCTAGTTTCAAAAGTTTCTTTATTGTTCTTAATTGATTTTTGTACTTGGTGTCATCCTAATTGTACTTGGTTTTATTTACAAAAGGCTCTCCACCTGCACTGTGTAGGCATTGACAAGAGAAAGGGACCCCTTGACTGGGATGCGCGGTTAAAGATTGCCCTTGGAGCAGCAAGAGGTTTGGCATATCTTCACGAAGATTCTAACCCCCGTGTAATTCACCGCGATTTCAAGGCAAGTAATGTTTTGTTGGAAGTTGACTTCACCCCCAAGGTTTCGGATTTTGGATTGGCTAGGGAGGCAACTGAAGGAAGTGAACATATCTCAACACGGGTGATGGGAACTTTTGGGTAATTCTGGCGTCTGCTTATCTTATCTTACTGTATTGATCTGTTTACTAATCATTAGGAGGATTAACTTTTGGAACATTGTTAAGGAACATGAATCTCAAGTCTGTCTCTATTTTTGCATGACTATTGGCGGATATCAGTTATCATCTTTTGTTGACCGAGTCAATAAATTTTCAGGTATGTAGCCCCTGAATATGCAATGACAGGGCACCTACTCGTCAAGAGTGATGTTTACAGCTATGGAGTTGTGCTACTTGAGCTTCTTTCGGGAAGAAAACCAGTGGACATGTCCCAGCCACACGGTGAGGAGAACCTTGTAACATGGGCTAGGCCTCTACTAACCAGTAGAGAAGGTTTGGAGCAACTAGTAGATCCTTCTCTAGCTGGTAGTTATGACTTTGATGACATGGCCAAGGTGGCTGCCATTGCTTCCATGTGCGTTCATCCAGAGGTGACCCAGAGGCCATTCATGGGAGAAGTTGTGCAGGCTCTGAAGCTGATATACAACGACACAGATGAGACGTGCGCAGACTACTGCAGCCAAAAGGAGTCCTCAGCTCAGGAATCGGATTTCAAAGGCGATCTTGTACCATCAGATAGCAGTTGGTGGAATGCTGGTGGTCTCACACCTCGACTGACATATGGTCAAGCTTCTTCCTTCATCACCATGGAATACAGCTCTGGCCCCCTTGAAGATATAGAAAACCGACTGTTTTCAACTTCAAGTTTGGTGGGCGATGAGATATCCTTGCCCATTCGGCATGGAAACAGGTCAGGTCCCTTACGAACTGCTCGAAGCAAGCCTGCCTTTTATAGATTGTCGGGAAGTAGGAGCGAGCATGGAGGATTTCTTTCAAGGCCTTCTTGGAACAACAATGGGTTTTGGGTTTGATTTTCGTTTGAAATCTTCAAAAAAAAGAGAACAAATGCTTGGCAGAACAAAAGAAGTGGATCTGCCGCCATTGATGCCCCCTTGACAGCTCCATTCTTGATCATTTTATGCTGTGTGGAGCTCTCAAGGGGACATCGGTGCTGATCCTCGTGGATTCCTTTCTGCGACTCTTTAAAGTGTACAGTTTTAACTCTCTGGTTCATAAGGAGCTTTCAGGCTTGGAAGTTCAAAAGTTGTCTTTAATGTGTGAGAGAAGGGGGGAAAAAAGAGCGCAAAGTATTGGGTTCTAATTTTGGAATTATTGATTCATTACCGTACAAGTTAGGAATGTAATTTGAATACTCTCTTATATAATATTATTTTCTTTTTAAAAATTCTGCGTTACTGTGGCACTGTGCTATGTGCTTGCAAATTAAATGACAATCTCAGTCTCACCATGCCCGCCATTTTTTTTAAAAAAATATCAATTAAAATCCTATATTAATTCTGAATATTATAAAATAAGACTAATTTATTCGAAATGTGATATATATTTTTAATAATATATTTCTGATTTTAATATTACAAATTAATTTAAAAAACGCGCGCAAGCTAACTTCGCGGCTCCGCCAAACGTTCTGCTCCTCTTTAAAAGGTACAAAATTCGTTCCGCCAAATGCTGCGATTCTCCGTTCTCTTCAAATTCAACCATATCTGTTTGGTTTCTCTCTATTTACAATTTCATTTTTTCAATCAAAATGCGGCCGATCGTTTATACTTCAGTGATTCGTTTCTTTTCATGCCGAGAAAGTCTTCGTCCTCGGTTGTGATTCCTCTTCCTTGAAACTGCATCGTTGAATGAGTTCGTTCTTTTCTGTTTTTGCAGTGTTTAACCGTGTCATTGTGAATTCGTTCCGGCTTGAGATTTTCAGCTTATAGGAAATGTTGGAGTGCAGCGACGGATAAGAATTACGAGCACGCCGAATCGGTAAAATTCTTCATTATCTTCACGTTTATACTTCCGCCTTCAGATTAGTACCGGAGAAGAAATAGTTTGGCTATTTCATTTTTTTTCAGCTATTGTCTGGTTAAAATTTTGTCGTACAGCATAATCATTCCAGAATAATGTGGAACTGCCCACGTCCTAGGCACCATTAGCTGATACTATTTAATGTGTAACTTCCCAGGTCCATCACTAATAGATATTGTCCTCGGGCTTTTCTTTTTGAGTTTTCTTTTAAAGCACGTATGCTATAAGAAGGTTTCCACACGTTTATAAATGGTGTACTTGAGCCGTTACAAATGGTATCAAAACTAGACGCTGGTACAAATGGTATCAGAGCTAAACACTGGTACAAATGGTATCAGAGCTAGACACCGGTACAAATAGTATCAGAACTAGACACCGGACGATGTGCTAACCTTCTCGCTGTTCTTTGAAGGGAGTAGACACGAGGTAGTGTGCCAGTAAGGACGCTGGGCCCCGGAGGGGGTGGATTTGGTGGCAGTCCCTTATCGATTGGAGAATGGAACAAGTGCAAGCGAGGACGTTGGGTCTCAAAGGGGGATGGATTATAATGTCCCACATTGGTTAGGGAGGAGAACAAAATACGATTTAGCAAACGCATTTTAAAACCTTGAGAGGAAGTTCGTAAGGGAAAGTTCAAAGAGGACAATATCCACTAACGGGGTGTGCTTGGGCTGTTACAAATATTTCTCAAATTCATTACGAAGTAGTGAATAGAAATATAGTGAAATGGAGTTGATTTAAAACTTGTTGCACATGAGGCAGATGTTTGTGTCTAATCATGAGGGAATAGAATTTGAAGGCTCTATGCTCGGTGCTAACTACAGGATCTAAAAGCATTTTTCTTAGAGATGTATGAGCACTGCGGCAAAGCTACTAGAGATAACCAAGATCTTTTGTTTAATTTCTTATGAAAAAGCTAAACTAATTTATCCAATGGTTCGAAGCTTAACTTAGAATTATTTTTTTTTAAATTTGATGATATGAAGGATATTTAGTTATATTTCATCCTCTCTTATATTTTCTTCAGCCCAGTGGCGAAGTTGAGAGCTAATGATATAGGGACAATGTGTGGAAAGCTGGAAGTGGGGAACGGGTGAAGAAAGTGTACGTCTCTGAAATGGTTGATACCACTGCAGCTGGGGTTGCATTCATCGGTATGGTTGTATACATTTTCTTGAAACGAGTATTTACTTTGGTACCTTTGTGATCCTTTATTTTCTTGAGAAATCTGGTGTTGTGCAAATTGTATTTTTCCAATGTTCTCTGCATAAAGTTTTGTGACCATTTCACTAGGAACCTGAATCATGGTTATGTTCTTTTTCCATTTAAAAATTCACTTGGAATTGATTTCGCTTTAATTACCAACGCCGAGAATAATCTTTGCAGTCTTTATTTCTTTATTTGTTCAATATGGAAGCTGATGGATTATTATTTCTCTCTTCCCATTGTAACCACTTGTCCTTATATGCCACCAGAGAATCATGCCATTCGCCACCCTGGTGGTAAGTTACACAATGTAAACGGCCTGTTTATGGTTTTGGAAGCGCTTCAAAATTATCACCATTATTTTGTAGATTCGAGGCAGCTGCATGTTGCTGAGCCTTTTCTATTTATCATAAAATGTATTTAAGTCCAATTTCAAACCAAAAAATTTGCTGTTAAACAGGTTTTACGGTCAGAAAAATGAAAAAGAAAGGTAGAAAAGCTCAGGGCGGGATCACCGGAAGCTTTCTTCCTTGATGATATAGTCGCAAAGGTTAGCTTTCTTAACTAATACTTTTTTGTGCTTCAAACTTCGAAGTATACAGAGTTTCTTTCCTGTACATTTCGCATTTGAGGATTTAAACTGTTGAAATCCTGATGAAGAAAATTATAATGCATTACATGATGAACCATTCTTTTAGTCTCAGTTCTTTATGTTAATGGAAATTGACATGGTATAGAATTTTATTGAATAATTCTTTGGATTGGCAATGACATTACAAATGACATTAGAGATAACTTGTATCAGCACTGCCTAAAAAGTAAATGACGACAGATAAATTATGTGTAAATAAAAGTAATTATAAAAAGAGAACAACGAGGAAGAATGATGGTTAGATGGGCCCTAGATTTTGAAATCATTTTAAATTGTAAATCACACCGAAAGAAATTGTGTTCATCAAAATTATTTTTACGTTTTTAATTATGAATTAAGTACTCTTTATTGCTTTTATAACAATTAAATATTTTTAAATACTTTGCAAAATTTTGCAATTCCTGCCGCTGTACTACGTCAACCAATTTTAACTGTTTTTACGTTTTTTTTAGCGCGCTGTCTTATATGTATGATTTGTTGAAGATTCTGTTTTCTTTAATCTCTTATTATTTTAGTGATTAATGTAAAAATATAAAGAATATAAAATGAACTGCTAAAGCTATATATATATATATATATATATATATTCTATTCATTTGTATGATAATGCTTTTGCCCACTGGTCTGGATTTATTTGTATAGGATAATATCGTTGATTTTAAATTTACTCGAGAGAAAGAAAGGCGAGAGAGTGGAACAAAACTTAAGAGACGGGTGGCGAAGCCCGATGAGGAAAGTCCATTAAAAGAATTACAGTCAGGCGTCACCTCGGCGTATTGTTATCCGATTTCAAAATCAAGATGCCATTGCTGGCTTTCGTTTCAAGCATTACGCTTGTTCATTCTCCTTCAAGCTTCTTTCTCCTCTCCAAATTATCCAGGTCTGCTTTCTCTTACTTACAATTATTACTTCACTCGGCCTTTTCCGATCAAAACGAAACTAATTGTTTACGTTTCAGCGGTTTCTTTTTGGATATTCTGATTTTAGGCCGAGAATGTCCTCGTCCACATCGCCTTCGGTTTCGATTCCTATTCCTCAAAATCGCGTAGTTGTGAGTTTTCTTCTCTCCTTCTTGATCGCTCTGGCTCTGATCACTGACAACTATTTTTGTGCTCTTATTTTCATTGTCCTTATGAGTGTATATCAATTGGATCATTAAAATTGATTGAATGGTCGGGTATGTGTTTGCAGCTTGGTCTTGGTACTGTGTCTGTTGATTTTTTGGCGGCAGTGACTTCTTATCCAAATCCCGACGACAAAATTAGAACCACTAGCTTAAAGGTATGTTCGCTTCTGTTAGGGACGTGATCGAGACGTGAATTTTTGTGACTGCCTAGCTATATATTAAGCATTTCTAAAATTTTTGTTTATGTGATATGTTGACTTGCTCGAACTTGACTTTATCCTGTGATGAAAAATTCAGTGTTGACTAAAGTGACTCGGATGAGCTATCTGAAAGGATCATTTTTTGTCCAATTTATTATGTCAAGTTTTCGACGTTGTTGAAAACTGGAATGTTTTCAGTTCAGACTTATTTTTTCTTGCCCTGTGAAATTTCTCAAGTTTTGATAGACGTGTCAAGCCTTAATCACACTTTTATGGTCTCTTTTTGCAGAAATATTGTTCTAACTAACCAGTATACCATTTATGATTCATATACACCCCACGGGTAATTCAGTGTTAATGTAATGGACAGTGGGAACATATACTTATAATATCTGGACTTGCAGAGCCGTAGGAAGTGAACATGTTTGGAGTAGAGCTTAGCATATAACATGTTGGATTAGTGGAGCCTAATCATCAAGATGGCTTAGTTAGGGAATCGCTGAAAGGCCGTTCAAAACCCAAATTTAATGAAATGGAGAAAAGGTAGCAAACGAGCACTACATTGCAGCAAAACAGAAAGCCAAGAATTTGAGAAGGAAGTGTCATGGGGCTACCCTAGAGCGGCATGATGCTAGAGAAAGCCAACATAAAATCGTTAGAGAACCTTGGCGCTAGCCTAGAGTGCCATGGTGCTGGACCTAAAGCGGAGTAGAGTTCTTGAAGCGCCAGCCTTCATGTGGTGTATGCAGCAAATAATGCCCTTGGATTCTTCTAGTTAATTGATGTTTTCCTCCTTTATTTTGTAAGGAAGGGAAGCGACAACTAGGTGTTTAGAGTGTTTTAAGAGTTTAATTTTTAGAGATGAACATAGAGGGAAACACATGTTTGATTGAATCCTTATTTTCATCTTCATTGATTTTCTTCTGATGCAGAAGGTTGAGCATAGCCCCAAGTTTGAGAAAACTAGAATGAACTCTAGTGTGTCATTTTTTTTTTATCCCTATCTTTTCTTTTTTAAGTTGTTTATTTTACCTGTGTACTGTTTTATCCTATGGAAGGGAAATTTTAGGCTAGATTCAGAATATCCCTAAATTCCCATCAATAACATTGGGAGCTGTCTTGGCTTCAACCATATGGAATTCCAGACATTGTTCTTTCTATGAATTTAGCTTACTTGAAAAAAATCTGTAGCACTCATTTTCCCATTGTAAAAAGTTCAATATATGTTTGGATTTGTAAATCCTCTTGTATTATAAATGAAATATGTTCTTACAACAAAAAGATGATAGGTTATATATACTTTAACCATTTGGAGAATTGTGGTTTGACGTGGCTGATGACTTCTTCTTAGGTACAAGGTGGGGGAAATGTAGGGAATGCTTTAACTTCTGCAGCTCGGTTGGGTTTAACAGCACGGATAATTTCCAAGGTTGCACTTTATCCTTAGCATGTTTCCTTTAACCAGCTCAACTTCCGAGTACTGAATGGAACTAGTGTATGTAACATATTTGTGCATGATAAAATTGTAGGTTGCAAATGATAGTCAAGGAAGAAGTATATTGGAAGAGCTAGAAGCTGATGGCGTCCATACATCTTTTCTTGTAGTAAGCTCTTCGTGTTGCAGAATTTTAAATATCTGTGACTTACATTATCATAATTAACTTTTGCATTATCTTTACAATACTGCCCACCTTTTGCTGTATTTTGCACCTAGTGTAAGTGTACATGGGATTTGGATGAGGATATTTTCTTGTCTTAATGCAAGTATTATGGTGATGCATGTTATCTTCAGCCTACAGATATAACGCTAATGGTTGTCTTTTGGAATACAAGGGCTTGAATGCTCTCAAGTCTACTTCTTACTATCGAATTACATTACTGTCTGCTACTGAATATTGTGACTTGGCATTGATGTCCAGACTAATCTAATGAAGTTTGGCATTTTAAATGGCTTCGAGAAATTTTCAAATTGCAAAATTCTCTTTAGCATGTATGTTTCGTCGACAGTTGTCTATCTTATGAAGCTGGTCACCTACTATTTGTAAAATATTTAGTGAAATTTGATTCTTCTTTTCAATGAGATGTAAATTTTGCATCTAGTTCATTTGAGGTGAGAAGTTCAAAGGACTCACCCCCACTTTTGTACTAAAAAATAAAATGTAATATTTTCAGTTCAATATAAAACGTGTTTCTACAAATATTTCATCTTTTTCCTACTATTTGCTATCTGAAAGATATCTGCTCTCTTTTCGTGATGGGATTTTAAGTTGTTTCCTATGAGTTAACACGTTTGTGATTTTGCATTTTCTCAGGTTTCTGAAGGGGGTATTTCACCATTTACCTATGTTATTGTGGATAATAAAACGTAAGCTTTTGCATTTCTATGCTTCTCTACTTCGTCTATTTGCTGAACTACTAGCTGCAGATTGTTGATCAACTTGATTTCCAGTAAAAGAACTAGGCCTGCCCACTGATGCAGAAAGGAGAGAAATTTCTATGCACCTTTCATGTTTATTCTCAATCTCTGGTTTCTTTTGTATCTCATGTTTTAAGAGGCTAAAGATGGCTTTGAGGCTTTTCTCTTGAGGAGGGCAAGGTGTAGGCCTCAATTTGAATAAATAGTATTGATAAAAGATATCAAAATGCTTATCAAGATACTAAACTTGATAACTATTAGAAAAATATATTCAATAAATATTCTAGAGATCATTTTAGCATAATTATTATCAGTAATAGGATCTACATATTATGTAATTTTTGTCATCAATGTCTCCTTAAGCCTTTGTTGTAAAATTAGTGATGAGCTAAATTACAAAATTGTGGTATATTGGCCTAAAATACTTGAGCGAGTTTTTATATTTCTGAAGAATATTGCATTTATATTATTCTTTGTCTTATAGTGAGGCAGAAGGATTAGTAAGAGGCCTTTTCATAGAGGTCAAAGAAGGGTAATACTTGAGTCTAAAAATTTGTATGAGGCAAGAAAGCATAAGCCTTTTAAAACAATGTCGTGCATTGAGTTCAAAGTGATATTTTGTGGATCGTAAAGAACATATACCTTCTATGTTCTTGTTATCGCCTCATAGTTTTTATATTTTAATCTTTCAAAGAGAAGTCTTCTTTTATAATTCTGAGACGGAATGCACAAAAGAATATTATAAGGAATGTACATAATTAAACTCACAATTCATTTACTATGGTGAACCTTTGTAGACACACTCGTACATGCATCCACACCCCTGGTTCTCCTCCCATGGTGCCAGGTGACCTTTCACGATCAAGCTTGTTGTCTGCTTTAGATGGTGCTACAATTGTATATTTTGACGCAAGATTGTATGAAACTGCTCTGGTTGTTGCACAAGAGGTAAACATATCAACTTTCTTTTTTTAATGCTTCACTTGCTTTGTCGAGCATTCTCTTTCAAGTCGATTTTTAAGAGCCAGACTTCTGTATTCCTCTCCCACATTGAAAATTTGAAAGACACTCGACACTTATCTTCTTCCAGCTTTTGGCTTATTGTTTCTTTTGTTTTCACTTCTCAAATATCTTTGAACTGGCTGTTAGTCTGTAACTAACACCTTTTTGATCCATGTTGTAAGGGATGTTAATTTTACTTATTACAGGCAGCTCGGCAGAATATACCTGTCTTGGTCGATGCAGAAAGGAAAAGGGAAGGTCTGGATGATCTCCTGACATTTGCCAATTATGTTGTCTGCTCAGCAAAATTTCCACAGGCAAGTGTTCTTTCTTCGTTCCTCTTTTTCGAAGTAGTCCTTTTCATCAAAATTTTCCCGTCTGGAAATTGAATTCCAACTGTACATATTTCTCCTGGATATCTTTTTAATTTTTAAATTGTGCTTTGGATTTTTAAGTTTGTACTTTTGATCCCCTGGTCTTTATTAATTTTCTTGCATGCTCGTAGAGCTGCTTATGCCTCAAGTAACTTTTGCGTTTGCTTGGGAGTTTCTTTAATGCCACGTGCAAGCAAAATGATATTGATTTTTTCATCTACTAGCATACATAATTATTATGCCGTGTAGTATATTTGAATTTGTATTGAATTGCAGTTCTTTTTTTCATTTTTCTATTCGTCCTTTTAAGTGAAGTTTATCCTGTTATATCTTATGTATGTGTGCTCATATTTTCTGTTGTTACTAAATTATGGAAGCGTTATTTGCTGGGACAGGAATGGACAGAGGCACCATCGATTCCATCTGCACTTGTTTCCATGCTTCTTCGACTTCCAAAACTCAGATTTGTGATTGTCACCTTGGGTGAAAATGGGTGCATAATGCTCGAAAGAATTACTAATGGTGAGTTTTTCTGATCAATTTTCTACTATGCCGTTGGCATCATATGATGCTGCCCACCACAAGCGGTGGATATCATTTAGGTACAAAACTTCCTGAATTTTAATTTATATTTAAAATTAACAGGCAGTTTCTCTCTTTCTGGCAGAAACACCTGATCAGTTAGAAGAGTTTGAAGTAGACAGCTTACTTGAAGTGATCAAGGGCAGAAAGGACAAGAATATAAATATTCCAACTTCTGTTTCATCGGTAAAATCTCATTATTTTGGGGTATCTTCAATCCTACTATAGTCCTTGACAAAATGATTCGTCTGTTTACATATGAGGTTATGAATGAGATTCGGTTAAATTCCGTCATTTTGTTTCAGCCAGTGGCCAAATTGAGAGCTGAGGGGATAGGGACAGTTTGCGGCAGGCTGTTGCTCGGAACAGCTGAGAAAATACCAGAGTCCGAAATTCTCGATACAACTGGTGCTGGAGATGCTTTCATTGGAGCAGTTCTTTATGGTTCGTAATAGGAACAATTTTATCTGATAACTTTGTTGTCCTTATACTTTCTTGTACATTTTTTTTGTTCTTATTTTCTTCAGCTTAATTAACATCCGCCCCAAAAGATTTATGCAGTTTATTTATTCATTTTTCTTTGTTTATTACGGGAGCTATAATAGGAATTCATGATTTTCATTTCATTTCCAGCCTTATGTGCCAACATGCCACCAGAGAAGTTGTTGCCATTTTCTGCCCAGGTGGTAAGTTATTTGTCTAATGTGCTGGTTGGGAAGTCTGCTAAATAGCTTATTTATGGTTTGCAAAGTGCTAGAGAATTTGCTCACTGTTACTTGTCACGCTGCAGGCTGCTGGATGTTGTCGGGCTTTGGGTGCTCGAAGCGGTCTTCCATATCGTACAGATCCATGCTTAGCATCTTTCTTACAATAAATATTTGCTAAAAGATCATATCATTAACTCACACGTGAATCTATATTCTCAGCCCACTACATTATTAACTCGATTTTAAGGTGTTACCTAATGTGAAACGTATTTCAACCCAAAGCAAGAATTTTGATATAGTAGCAGCGCCTTTGAGTTTGGTTCCATGCCTTCTTTTGAATTTTCCTCAACAGGTTTTGCGGCCAAAAAAATTAGGAAAACAAGTTCCAATTCGAGATTGGATGCTTTCTTCAAGTGAAACAGTTATTATGGGTACGCAAGCAATTGTTCGTTCTTGATAAACTGATCTTTACGTCTGTGCTTCGAAGTATAATTTCTCTATATTCGTCTGTGTCACCATTCTTTGTGGTCTCAAGTTTTTGTAACCATACATCTATTACACGTTGTCTTCTTAGACAGTAAGAAAATATTTACTTGGTACAAACCACGTTGTTTTCTTACTCTTTTATCCTTCATTTGAGTAGAAAGCTTGCACGATGGTGGTTTTGAGGACATCGTCGATGTATAGCCGGATACTTTTACAAACCTCGCTCATGTTGTCGTGAGATTCTTCTATCATTTCCAGGTACTACTAAACTTTGATTGATTTCATGCCTCGCTTTCAAGTATGTATCTGGATTGCCGAATCGGCACTGTCGTGGAAGCCAGTTTGGGCCCATGAATATGGACCCACATGGTTAGTCCATCTGAAGATGGGCCTTTAAACTGATGTCTTAGCCTATTTGTGTCGTGCCTTAGCACTTAGACTGAGTCCAAAACCAAGTCCATATGACGTTGGATTTCTGTGCCTTACAATCCTATGAAAATAATGCTTATCCTGAAAAGGATCAATCTAGAATCCAAACGAAAACCTCAACAGTCTTTATTTTATAGGATCGTGTTACAGATTATATCTAACCTAAAATGTATCAAGAACGAAAGAGTGCCAGTTTCAAAGTTTGGTGGGTGATTAAAACCCATCAAGAGTCTGTAAGGAAGAAAAATATCAAACTAATCAGAGGGCTTTCTAATGATTAGTAATTACATTAATTTTCGAAAATCTGTCCAAAACACGACACTGAAAACTACTAAACAGAATGGCAAGTTTAAGGTCTAATTTGAACGTGGAAATTAAAAAAAGAAAAGGAAAAAAAGAAATAATAACTCGTGGAAAAATGAGCGAAGGTGACCTGTATATACTCATGCACTCAATAAATGAACAGTGACAAGTACCTACAGAAATCAAGGTCACATAGTTGGATTCACTAAGGGCAAGAGAATGAATGAAACAGTAGTTGGCCACCCATGAGAACTTCACATGCCATTTTGACACTCCCCAAAATGCTCCTTCCAATAAGCTGCATCAAAGTGCTTCCAAATCACAGGTCCTCCCTTCTCTTCTTTGTGGCTCGGGACCATAAGCCAACAACTACATCTTTGCCAATAGGACCACCTTCATTCTTTCAACCCATTCACTCGCTTCATTATGGATAGAGCAACTCTATCAAATTGACATATTTTGGATAAGTTTCTGAATTTTTGCGACTCACTTTTCTTCGTTGCTTAGATAACGTTATAACCAAAAAGAGGCTGATTGTAGTCTTTTTTCCTTATTCTATATGTGGATCTTTTTTTTTTTTTTTTTTAATTTTTCTAAGCTGTGCGGTTTGAAATTTCTCTTTGCTCCCTAAAGTTTATGTTTCTGCACTTTTTTTTAGAAGAAAAATAGAGTTAGCATAATGGATAATGTGAAAATCATTTTTCTTTTAAATTTTAAGGTATTGTTTTATTATAGGAAAGAATAAGTATTATTTAGCCCAACTGAAAAGCGTGTAAATAATCAGAGCTCGATGTATGACCCGTATTATAAATGTGTGCAATTTATGTTCATATTTGATGTATATTGAACTGTGTGTGATTTATTCAACGCTACTTTAGGTATGATGTAGTAATATAATGGTGTTGAATAGAGTAAGGGCTTAGGAGAAGTAGTTTTCATTTCCCTCCTTCCTTTTGGGTTCCAATTAATTAGTTTCTACTTTTATGAGTCTTGAAGGTTCACCTGACTAAGTCACCTCAACTTCCTGGAATTGGTCCATGGAATTAGCAATTAAGGTCCCCTCCATTCTCCTCCATGCCACCCACCTTCCTTGCATTATTGCCACTTGGGAAATCGCTAAACACCTAACTTCTTCACATGTACCATGCACCCTATCACCCGTGGCTATGAATCAAAACCTTCCCTGTTTGTCTATTTTTCTACTACTTTTGGTCCCAAAGCTTTTATTATACTTTCTCTTAATTTTGCGTTGAAAATTTTACCTTTCTTCGTTCAAACTTTGATAAATATTGGTGTTCACATCTATAAATTGCACTATCAGTAATAACGCTAACCGATTTGCCGACTTAACTCGAGTATATATAGGTCATTAGTCATGTGATCAATGCTTTCTTTTTTTGGTTATAGGTGTGAATCTCTTTCATTATATATTTTTGTGATATCTATAATAATATTAGTTTATATGTAGGCTCTTTATCTTGAGATTTTTTTTTTCTGATTTATTATAAGTTTTTAACAAATTTATTTATTATTTGTATTATTTTTTTAAAAATGTATGTGCTTTATTGCATGAGTGAAGTTATGAATATAAAATATAGTTTTGTACGATTACAATTATTTGTGTTCCAGACCCCATTTTCATTAACTTCTTTTGGTATGGACTCATTAATTATGTTGTGACAATTCAATGAAATTGTTTATTTAATTTAATGATATTACTAAATATTTAACTAAAATGAGAGAGTATTAGTTTTGACTTTTTGTATTATGTTTTTTTTTTTTTTTTTTTTTTTTTTTTTTTTTTTTTTTTTTTTTTTT
>NW_019272032.1:4439835-4462047 GCF_002738345.1 Cucurbita maxima | reverse complement strand
TTTTTTTTTTTTTTTTTTTTTTTTTTTTTTTTTTTTTTTTTTTTTTTTTTTTTTTTTTTACATTGAAAAATTCATTACATGTTTATCATTTCTACTAACTATTTTCTTCATTATTATATAAACTATTTTTTGGTGACTGATTTAATCATTCAATTTGTTTTTTATTCCCTTGTTGCATATTATATACTCATTTGAAAAATTGTAAATCTATTTATTATATTTAAAATCATTTAATTTCTCTATTTAATAAAACGTGATTTTTATTGAATATCTTCAACTCTCGTTTTGATAATTATTACTAACATATCCAATTTACTGTAAACCTGGCTTAACTTTCTCGTTTTGGATCAATCCTTCTGCTTGTTGGTGTAGGCATTGGTTAATTGATCGAGCCACTAATTTACTTCCTCCGTTATATCAAGTTTAAATTCCTTTACTTTTTATTTAGGAATGATGTTGTTGAAAAAAAAAACTAAAAAAAAGATATAATATTTATAGATGAGAGATTCAGAGTAGTGGTCCCCTATTATGAATCTTCTCCTTCAAACTTATCCTAAAACAAAGTCGGTTGGTATCATTTAATTCTAGAATTTAATTAAAGTCAACTCCATCAACTTCTCACTTCGTCTTCTAAAATTTTTTTTTAGAGATTATTGTCTTCGTACAATTTTTTACAAAATTAAAAATATATATATTTTAATCAGTTGAATTATGTTCATTTAAGATTTTCATTTTTTGTTCCTATTATATGATAAATAATTTGAACATTTAAGATTTTCATTTTTTGTTCCTATTATATGATAAATAATTTGAATGACATTTTATGGAGGAAAAAAAACAAAAATTTCTCAAATATTCATACTAATTTATGAAGGAAGAATACTATCTTCGATAGAGTGGAAAGGTGTCATATAGACCATTTTATTAGGAGTTATTGGCTTCACATTACAACCTGGGCATGTCATTATCCCATGAACACGTAAACTTCTTCATTTTGAAATTATTTTTCAAACCATCTACATACTATTATTTTGTGCAAAAAAAAAAAAAAAAAGACATTTAATTATGAACATAATGGATGCAACTTGATTGGTTAAGACTCAAAGTAAAATTTGATGGAATGCTCTAAACGTGTTTTGTTTTGGGATCATCAATAAATTTTTAATTAATTTTTTTTTATATATAATGGAAAGAATAAGTATCTTTATATATATAACTATTTTTTAAAAATAAAATCGCATTTCCTCTCAAAATTGTAATAAACGAACAATCGAGAGAGTCAATTATCACATAAAACATCAGATAAATATTTCACAAAGGACTTCATAATTTAAAGATGTGTCATTTTCCACATATACTCTGAAATTGTCTTACATGGCTAGCTATGAACCTGATGTGGCAGCTTCCAATTGGTTACTTGCCACTTGTCTCTTTCATCCTACTTGGCCCAATAAAAAAAATACTTCTTAATTAATTAATTTTATAATTTCACAGAAATGGGTCAAAATCCCAAAAAGAAAAAAGAAAAAGAAAAAAAAAACGGTGGGTGAAGTGAGTATTCCTAACTGGATCTTTGATATTTATTGAAATGAAAATGACAATTCAACAACAATGATTTATAGGCCCGAATTTATTGACCCAATTTTTAATATATATATAATTATATACAAAATTGATTTAAATTAACCCTAGCCATATGATGAAGATATCAACCCCTGGCTTCTTCTTCTAATTCCAGTCTTTAATTCAATTTTATCGGTTTTTCAAATAATATATATACTCGTTATTGCTTGATAAATTGTTAGTATTCTTTTTCAGTTATCATAAATAGTTTTTCAATAAGGGTTGTTGAAGAATGTTTCTCTACATTTATTGTCCTATAAAATAAATATCAATATTAAATTACTAAGTCACCTAAGTCACCTATAGAAATTAGTTGTCAGGTTGTATTATTCTAATTTTATTTCTTAATAAAATTGTATAATTATTATCTATAATATTAAAAAATAACACCAAAAGAGAATTTTGAATCTTTATTACTTAAAAAGTATATAATATTGTCTGATCAATTAAACTATATTTAGGTCGGTACATCTATACGCTCGCTCGTGTTAGAATAATATTAAATAGAATAATAATTGAAAAAAAAAAAGAAAAAAGGAAGAAGAGGAAAATAGAAGGAAAGTGGAAAGGAAAAAGTGCGAACGCGGAAGGAGTTTTATTAATTTAATTTAATTTCAGTTAATTTAAATTTTTGGGAAGAGGAATAGGTTTGAAAAGGGAAGTGCGTTACACAGCTGGAGCAGGTGGGTTTTGCCTTCTTAGATATAATATCGCTTTCAGCCTCACACGCTTACATTTAATCTATGCCTTTGGATTCGAGTCTCACACGTTTACTTACATGGGGGGAGGTGACCGCACCCAGGTTTTCAAGAATTAAATTCATTTTTAATATATATACACATTATTCCATAAATCCCAATTCCCACATGTCGCCCTTAGGATACGCCACGTGTCCATTCCCCCTCCCAAAAAATACCTGCCTAAATCTCAAATCTCTTTTTTTTTTTTTTAATTACATTTTTTTATTATTAGTTATGATTAACAATATATAGTTTAGTTAAAACACAGTGATAAACATAGTTTTAATCAGGGTCAATTTTGTAAATTTATAGAGTTGACTTTGCCATATAATAGATATATTCTTTAATATCGTATGAGAGAAAAATCTTTGAAATATTTTGAATTTGTATATAAATAATGGTTACTAAAAGATGTATAATTTTGTTAATTCATAAGTTTCAACAAAATATTTTATCTGAATTAATAAATACTAATTATTTATCAAATAAAATTTGAGAAGTTATCATCAATCTAATAATCTATAATATTTCACACAACCCTTTTTCCGAAAAATAAAATAAAATAAAATCAATCATGGCTTGAAGTGGATCTAAAAGGTAGGTAGGGTATCCCTCCAATTTTAGGTTATATGGCCCTTATTAAATAATAATAATTTTTCAAAATAAAATTTAATTTTTTTTATCGAATAATTAACTGGTAATTAAGCTTTCACTTTTGAAATTACCATGGTAAATAACTCAAAGAAATTAGTCACGTTTGAAAAAAAAAACAATAAAGTGGCAAGTCCAAGATAGTTTTTTTTTTAATTATTATTTATTTAATTTATTTAAGTTTTAACTATCCTTTATTTTTATCATTCATTTATCACATCACCATAAATTAACTAATATTTATTTAATAAAAATGTATTAATTTTCAAATAAATTAAATAAAATTACAAATTAAAGTCTATAAACATAATTAAAATATTTAAACTTATAGCCATATAAATTATTATTATTAAGGGAATCTTAGTTTTTTTTTTTTTTTAATTATGAAATTAAAATCGAGAATGTGGGTCCTAATTAAACTTTTTTTTTTTTAATACTATTAGTTGTTTTCCTTTGAATTCAAACTTTACAATGGTCAAAACTCTGCATTTATTTTTTTAAATAGGAAAAAACTAAATAAATAAAAGTAAAAGGATTCAATTCTTGACCTGAGATTGGAGCATTTTCTTAAATAATAATAAAATAAAAAAATTGCTATGTGAAAAGGGAATTTTGAACTCAAAGACACTTATTATTATTCTATAATGATAATATTTTTTAATAATTTGCAAAAGTTTCCAAATATTGAGTTAGAATAAGAAGTAATGATTTAAAATAATGTGATGATTACAATAAAAAGTGGTGAAATAATGATTTAAAATAAATATAATTACAATAAAAGCGGGTTATTTTTTTAGTTGTGAAATGACCCTTATACCCCCATATTCTAATTACTTACCTATCTTTTTAATCATTTTAGGACAAATAATAATAAAAAAATAAGTTATGAATTATTTCGATATTAAAATTCCCCAAAATCAAAAGTTTAGGTTATAACAAATTTAAATTTTTATACTCACATTCTAATTTTTGAAAGGAGTGATAAAAAAAATTAAGACTTAATTCATAAATTGAAATTTATAAGCCAAATGAAGAAATTCAAACTAGATATTAATATAATCCATATAAATGAATGAGAACAACTTTTTAGTATATAGTATAATATAATGAATAACTTTATAGTATATAGTATAATGTATAATATAATGAATAACTTTATAGTATATAGTATAATGTCATAGTGGCACCGCCAATGTGTACACCACCGACGCACGATGACTTTGAACTTTCTACTAAAAACTAACACCAAAATAAAGTAGACATCAACAAATTTATAAGACCATGCAATACAAGCAAAGAATCAATACTGCCGTCCGATCCTTTTTCTCCTTGTTTTTTAGTTTACGCGTGATTCAATTTTATAATACTCTCTCCCACTCACCCTCTAAGTTAAAGGACAATCTCCCCTAAACCAAAGGTCATAGCTATTTCTAGCTTCCTGAACTTTAATGAAAATCAAAATATGTCTTAATCAATTGAACGATCCAATAAATTTTTATATAAATTTGAATATAAAAAGGTAAGAAAGTGACTAGTCGAGTTTCAAAGAGAAGTTTTATGCAAAGCTGGCTGTGGGGCAATGCAAAACTGGTAGGGTATTCTAGCTAGGGGTTTCAATTAGTTTCAACCAAGTTCAAATATGTACGTATCCTTTTATCATCTTCCCGAAATTATTTGATATCGTTTTCTTTTACTCGTCTTCAAGAAGTCGGCCATGCTACTGATAGCTACCTCAATAATTTCTCCGTCATTTTTTAGAACTGGATGTATGAATTATATATATATATATATATATATGGATGTCTTTGTTGATATGTCTTATCAATTACGTTACATGACGTAAAACATATAATCATTTTTTATTAATAATTCATTGAAAAAGTAAGATTCAAATTTGATATATGATCGAGAAGTTAACATATAAACATATTCTACGACAAACTATACGAAATTTTTGTTGAAGCGGAGTGAAGTCTAAGGATTTTAATTTAAATTAATTTAAAATAGTATGAGCCATTTTGTCGGGTTGTGCTTTGGTGGAGAGCTCAAGTGGGGAAAATGATATTAGAGGTAACCAAATAATAGGACGATAATTTTATCAATTAAAACATGTGTCATTTTGTAGGTTTTCACTTGGAGTTTAGTAAATGAATTATGGAATTAGTAGTGAAGAAGAGAAGCAATGATTCATAAAAGGAAGCCATTTTGGAAAGGCCAATAACTAAATATTTTTATTTTTTATTTAAATATTTATTTTAATTTTAATTTACCTAAAGGAATTAATATTTGCCAAAATAATTAAAAAAAAAACTGTTTAATGTTTGGTTTTCCGGGTAGAGACATAAATAAATAAAATAAATAGTATAAATTAAAAGTAAAAAATTAATCGTAAATGTTATATTGAAGACACGTGTTCAGTTAAGGACACGTGGTGGAATAAGATAAGAGGTTTTATATCAAGCCCCTCCACGTTCTCATCCATGCATCTCGTGATTAAAAATTAATTTTTTTTAAGAGAAAATAAAGTTGATTAAGATATGCAAATAAATACAACAATTTAATATCTAATGATATTTCGCCATCTCTGGATACTCTTTTTGGCTTTTAATTTCTTTTTATTAATTCTAAATAATAATAACCAAAAATGATTTAAACACATCAAATTATCAAGAAGTCTGAAATAAATATATTAATTTTGATTTTTTTTTCAAATTTAAATAGCTGAAATAGTTTCCAAAATTAATTGAATCTAAACTTTGAGTAATTTAATTTGAAAATTCCTTTAAAAAATTATAAGGTTAAATTACAATTATGCCCAACATAAAAGAAAAATAAACTACAATATTCAAAAGCTGAAGGTCTAAAATATAATTAACTAAAAATGATGGTTCGAAATTTAAAGAAAAAAAAAAGAAATAAGAAAAAGCGAGAGATATAAACAAAAATTATTTCACTTTATGTGAAAGCACAGTAGGATGACCACGTGGCTCTAAGCATAAACTGGTTGGCAGAATGGGGGCTCTGAGAACTGTAACAGATTTATGTAATCCGGATGTGATGAATGGCTTCGTTGGGTCCACGCTGGACACTTGTGGGGCTCTTACTTTTACAACTTGGCATCCTGCCCACGTGGCTATTTTCTTTTTTCTTCATTGTTTTCATTTTCCAACTAGACTCATATATTAATATTTTATTAATTCACCCTGGGATCTCAAAATCCTCTTTGGGTCCCAAGAGAATCAAAAGAGGATGAGAACTTCATCGCTTCCCATTTTTGTAAAGAAAATAATTTTTAAACCTAAGTTTATGAACTTTGTTATAAATTTAATTTAATGTACATGAACTTTGTAAATAAGGTAAAATGGTGAAGATTCATTGTCAACCAACCAAAATATGTCACATCATACCATTTATTATTTCTTTTAAATTGTGAAAAATATTTTACCGACAATTAAAAATTTTGATCATATAATTTTAAGAAGGGTGTGAATGAATAATTAAAAATATATTTTTTTATTTTTGTAAAGCATAGTATAGAGTGCACTAAGGTGTATTAAAATAATAAGAAAAGCATATCTTATGATTAAATAATTAAAGAGATCCAAAGTCTTATGATTTGAGAATGACACTCTAAAACCTCCCTCCCTACCTCCTCACTTCCATCACATGCATCCATTTCTCTATTTATAGCCATTCTCAACCTCCTTTCATCATTCCAAATCAAACCCTTTCTTCTCTCTCTAAGAAACCCAATCTCTCTCTCTCTCTCTCTCTTGTTCTAATTTTTTTCTCTGTCTCAAAACCCACAAAACAAACACATTTTTTGAACGGAGGAGGAAAAAAATGGAGTTCAATTTGCTTCATCCGGTTGATCATGAAGGCTATTTGTTCTCTCAAAACCGGTGCGTTTGGGTTAACGGTCCGGTGATTGTCGGCGCCGGACCGTCGGGACTGGCGACGGCGGCTTGTTTGAGAGAACAAGGCGTTCCGTTTGTGGTCATCGAAAGAGCTAATTGCATAGCTTCGTTGTGGCAAAAGCGGACTTACGATAGGCTTAAACTTCATCTTCCAAAGCAATTTTGCCAGCTTCCTCGGCTTCCATTTCCTGAAGATTACCCAGAATACCCTTCCAAGAAGCAATTCATTCAGTATCTCGAAAGCTACACACACAAATTCGAAATTAAACCACAGTTTAATGAGAGCGTTCAATTGGCTCGCTTCGATGAAACCAGTGGCCTCTGGCGAGTCAAAACAGAGTCCATCTCCGGCGAGGTTGAGTACATTTGCCGCTGGCTTGTGGTCGCCACCGGCGAGAATGCAGTGTGTGTCACGCCGGAAATTGAAGGTCTCAACCAATTTTCCGGCGAGGTTTTGCATGTTTCCGATTATAAATCCGGCGAAAGGTTTAAAGGGAAGAAAGTTTTAGTTGTGGGTTGTGGGAATTCCGGTATGGAAGTTTCTCTGGACCTTTGCAATCACGAAGCTTCTCCATCAATGGTGGTTCGAAGCTCGGTAAGAACAAAAAATTGATTTTTTGAAATATTTAAGCCGAGATTTCAAATGGGTTTTCCTTTTATTTTAATTTTCTGACCTTTTTTTGTGTGATTTTATAGGTTCATGTTCTACCGAGGGAGATTCTTGGAAAATCGACTTTCGAATTGGCTGTTTTGCTGATGAAATGGCTTCCACTTTGGCTTGTGGATAAATTGATACTGATTTTGGCTTGGTTTGTGCTTGGAAATATAGAAAGATATGGGCTAAAGCGGCCATCAATGGGGCCATTGCAGCTCAAGAACACGACAGGAAAAACCCCTGTTTTGGACATTGGAGCACTCAGCAAAATCAGATCCGGAGGTATTGAGGTTGTTCCAGGGATCAAAAGATTCACCGAGAAACAAGTTGAGTTCATCAATGGCGAAACAATGGACATCGACTCAGTTCTTTTGGCAACTGGATACAGAAGCAATGTTCCATTTTGGCTTCAGGTGAGAGAAAATAAGAGAGAGAAATATTCGAATCCTCTGTTTGTATAATAATACTATGTTGTTTGTCCGACCATTTAAAAAAAAAAAAAACAAAACAAAATAGGGTAATATAATCTAATCTTGTTTTGGAAATTTTAATGTTTCAGGAAAAGGAATTCTTCGCCAAAAACGGGTTCCCAAAAACTGAATTCCCACATAGTTGGAAAGGGAAATCTGGGCTTTATGCCGTTGGATTCACGAGGAGAGGGCTGTCTGGAGCAGCCTCAGATGCCATTAAAATTGCTCAAGATATCGGCGGTGTTTGGAGACAAGAAATAAAGCAGAAGAGACGCCCAACTGCTTGCTTGAGAAGATGCATTTCTCAATTCTAATCCAAACAAATATACAAACAAACAAACAAACAAACACAATAATCTTCATTCATTCTTTTGGTGTAAATTTTAATGGCATTGAAAAAAAAAAAAAAAAAAAAACAAATATTAACTATAGTGATGAGAGGGATTAAAAATAGCCCAAATTTTGACTTGTTTTTTTGGGCATTTATTTATTTATATAATTTTGTACTAAATTTGATTTCATTTCATTGTTGTAATCAAAGGCCAGGATTCATTCATCTCTGTGTTTTAATTTAATTTTGAGTTCGTGTCTGAGATTCGCTAAATCTAGCTCTCTTCCGAACTCAACTATACATGAACGGTAATTACTCTGATTTGACCATAAAACTTTCCATTTTGAAACTGGAAACTTCCCAGTCTTCACAAAGCCGAAAAATAATGGTTATTAGTGCTTCCAATTATAAAATCGTCCAAATAGGAAACTTTACTGTAGAAAAATAGTATCATATATAAAAGAATACACTTTTAAATCAAGCAAAAAATACATCTAAAATCATGGCGTCGCCCGGACTCGAACCGGAGACCTTCAGTGTGTTAGACTGACGTGATAACCAACTACACCACGACACCAGATGCTCTATCATTTTAAAATAATTTAATAAACTTTAATTATATTTAAAATATTTTGCAGTAATTCCAAGTCTTGAAGTTAGGCAAGAATATGTCAGGCTAGAAAAGCAACATTATTAAGTAGAAGATAAATGTGCTATCAGATTGAAAACTACTCAGTTTTGAAAGCAACTTTATTGCGTGATAAATGTCACTCAACAGTGTTCGTGATCACTATTGAGATTGAATATTGTCACGCTTTGAAAGAAACTTTATTGTATAGAAGATAAATATTACTACACAGTGTTCAAGATCACCATCGACAATTATCACACCAAAAAAACTATATGATAAATTATGAATATCATAATCAAAATCATGAACATTTTTATGAAAATATAAGATAAGAGTGAACGTAGAAGAAGAAAATTGATATCAATAAAGCTAATGTCAATAGGGGATGTGGTGTAGTAGATACATAACAATTGGATCATTTATTGTCGAAAAAACATGTCATTATATCAAAACCTACTCATGTTTTGTAACTAATCAAATTACCTCAATACATGTTTACATTTACCTCGATATTTGAATTTAATAATAATAATAATATGATGCATGTGCCACTAAAACACAAAGGCCCGATTGATAGTCATATGTTTTTTTTTTATCTAATTTTTTAAATTAAGATATTTATTTTTCGATGAAGAGAGAGAAAAAATAATTTGACTGTTTTTATTTGTCATATGCAATTAAATTTGGGGATTGCATTGCTTAAGAGAATGTAAAGCCCACGAATACAAACTACATGGTATGGCCTTCTTTGTCTCCTACACACTACCCCCACCCCCCACAACAGCCCACATGAATACTTACCCTAAATGATTTTCAAAATTCCTTTTCTACCCATTCATTTACGTCAAATACCAATTTACTCCCCCAACTTTCAAGATTTTATAAAAGAAGTCCCTAAATTTCAGATAAATAATCTATTTATTCGTCGTAAAATAAAATATTTTTATAACCATTAGTGACCCATCCTTATTATTATTATACATTCTGAACCATGAGCTGACTTTCCCCACCCACCATTCTGGAGTTTTGCGAGCATTATCTACATGAAGGAGACTGGGTTCAAAAAAAGGAATAAATGTAACACATGGGATACTCAATAATCTTGAATGTCATAGCCCTATCAAAAGGGCCCAAATTTGTAGTGCTTGACAAACAATTGAAGATTGTTCCTTCACATGTTACATGTCTGCTATTCATGCAGCTATCTATACCTATCTTTTTATGGCTTATCTTATCATATTAATGTGTATATATATATATATATACACACACATATATATGTATACATGGGACTTGGATGTATTAATCTTTGTGTTAGATAAACATGATCAAATGATTTTATTCTATGCTCCAATTAAGGTACTCCAAAAAGGGTACAGTTTTGTTGGTAGGAGCATTGGATTTCTCTACCTAACACTTACTTTCTTCATTATATCATTCTTTATTCCTTAATTCATCCCGTTTTTTTCTATTCATATACGATCTGTCTCGTCCTCAATCGAAGTTAAAGATAACCCTTATCATTAAAGCGAGACGGAAAAATCTAATTCATATCACTGTCTGTGATATCGAAAGATACATAAAAGTCTTGTTGTTTTATCATATCACAGATTCATCTTTTGATTAGTAAGTGTCGTGAATTTTTCGTTAGAACAGTTGAGATTTCGAAAGATATAGAAAGCTTCGTTGTTCTACCATACTATTTGTTTAAATTTATCGACGTCAAGGTAGTGGGTTGGATGTCTTCTCAATTTTGACGTATTAGGCGGAAGATATAGAAGATCTCATTGTCTTAATATATCGCTCGTCGACATTGGCTTAGGTGGTGAGATTGTCAATCTTCTTAGTATGTCAAGAGGTCTCGTTGTCTTAATACGTCACTCGTTTTAATTTATTGAGACTTAGATGCATGAAATCGTCAATCTTCTCAATTTTGACGTACTAGTATCTTATCATTCAATTTTATTGCCGACTTAGGGATCAATTTTCTTGAAGAAACAGAAGATCACAACACTACTCGTCGTAGTCATTCACCTTCTCGTTTTTGACATATCATAATAAATCGTAACCCGATACGACCCGTGATGGTTGAATCTTCATGGTTCTTTCGTAGAAGGTATAATAAAGTGATGGATCATGAAAAAGATAAATGATATAAGAAAGCTTCATCTGAACAGAGGAGTTCATAATGTTTTCCCATAATCTTGAAAATGACAGAGTGTCAATCTGAGACAGAACCAAAAAATGAAAATAAAATGAAGTAATGTGTAAGAATGGGATCGGCCACATGTGATAAAGATGGAATATATGACCCATATATTCTGACAGACAAACTCAAAACCCCTTCAGGCAGCCTCTGATCTGGCATGTTTGGTTGTCAGCCTGTTCTTTTGTTTTCTTCTTGTCCAAATTCTGACACAATTCCTTCACTTGAAAATATTAATAATAATAACAATAATAATTTATTTATTTATTTATTATTCCATCAGTTTTCCACTGTTCACCCTCCATCATTGCAGGAAAAAACAGCAATTTTAATATTATATTGCCATGTCTTTAAGGCTTTGCTTTTTATGTTTCTATCCTTCGTTGAAAATGGCGGCCATCTTTTAATTATTCTTACTGTTTGGTTGTTGTGTTGTGTTGTGTTATGGATTTTTTTTAATATTTTATTTTATTAGACTAAGTTTTTTAATTCCCCATATTTTAAATAATAAACTATTGTTCTATTGTTCATGTCAACGTTGAAATGTGATAATTAATCTCATTGTGACAGAAAAACATTCATTGTGATATGTTTTGTAGATGTTCTTCTCTTGTTGTTCAGCCATCCCTTTTTTTAAGTCAACTTCTTTTGTTTGGATTCGAAATAAATGGATGTATTTCGTTTTCTAAGTTTGTTTTGAAAGGTACGTTGGTGATAAAATCAGTTCGAAAGTAAGTTTTGGTCGTTTGATTACGGTTTAACTAGTTAAAATATATGTTTTCGATCATGAGGTCAAATATTTGATTCTGACCCATATGTTGTGAAATTAAAAAAAAGTAAAATTGTAACGACCCATGCCTACGATTTGGAATTCGGATTTGACACCTGATGACTACAACATTCTCTACGACATGGTCACGTTACCTTACTCTTCACTTGTATTATGTATGACATGTCTTTCCAGCATGTTTTGTTCTTACTCACTTGCATCCTAAAAAAAGTCTCATGAGGTCACCCAACATAGAATTACTCAAAATAAAACATATTTGACTATGAAATTCTTATGATTTGAGCCACTGGATACATATACATATGTACACTTTATTGGTATAAATAATAACTTTAATTTTCTTGAGGCATTTTTTAGTTGTTCGGTTCTTATAATCGCTCTCGTTCGGATGTGGTCTCTATTCATTTAAGTAACACTCATTTACTCGAGTATGAATTCACTCAATAGTCAATAAAATTTTCCCAGTTTAAAAAGTTTACAAGAGGATTTGAAAATTGTAAATTCATTTTCGCGATGGTTAGATTTGAAGCCTCCATGCCTTAGCATGATTGGGCTTGGGCATTACAACGCTTAAAAATGATCTCCCTGAACCCTAAACCAATTGGACTAGAGCCCATCTATTTTCCAGGTTTGGGCCCCCAATTTCATTTGCGGATAAAAGCCAGCCCACTAGTCTTTTCTGGAAGTTATTACGTAATGGGGGTATTTTCGTAAAAAGTTATGGGCTACTATATAAAGACGAAATGGAGCGGAGCGCTACAAAATTTGCGCGCGCAAGTGTAATATTCTTGAAATCGCTCTGAGCTGAGAGGTATGATGGTTCTAGGGTTCGAAGTCATCGGTGGCTCACGATGTTGTAAGCAAACGGAGGTACGTTTTGGTGATTTCGATTTGTAAAACCTTATTGTTTCTTTGATCAACCATCGCGTTTGTTAGGTTAACTAAATCATAATAACTTCAAGATTTTTATCGGTCGAAGATGAAACCAATTGTTTATTGAACTAATGATCGTTTGATTGCTCAGTCTTATAAATCCTAATTACTTTACAGTTTTTATTGGTTGAAGACGAAACCTAATCGTTTATCAAGTTATTATCGTGATTGCTCGGTCTCATAAAATCCTAATTACTTGACGATTTTGACTAGTCGAAGAGGAAACCGAATCGTTCATTAATCTTCACGATTTTGATTAGTCGAGTAGGAAATCAAATCGTTAATTGAACTAAGGATCGTGATCGGCCAGTCTCGTAATATCCGGAGTATCAATAGGCTTTTGTCCATCGATCAGATAGATTAGGTGTTTTAGTGGATCGATTTGATTCATATGTCCATTAGCTCTTATCTTATGCACGGTCCGACGATTAACAGAAGTTCTCTAAATACTTTGTATTTCAGATTTTTTACGAGTTGCTGCCGTCTTCTTTTTTCCTTGTTTTCTTAATTCTGAAGACGATTTCGTGTAAGCGGCGGTTTAATTTGATGCTTGAACTGAGTCTCTACCTGAACAAGAGTTACCGGTATGTATGTTTACTACTTTTACCTCGTTATACTTTCATAACCTTTTATTAAGATCAACTTGTGAATCATCGATTCAACGAATTTATTCTTCTCTGAATTTAATACTTCCTAATTTCTTTCATTTTTAAGTATATAGTTAGTAATATTTTTTATTTAATGAATACCATGCCTTGTAAATTATACGTTCAATAATCAAGTTGCTTCCGCCTAAGAACATTGTGATCTAAATTTGGAATTTTTGTCATTTACATATGTTGAATGCAATTAGGACTAAATATGTTATACAAAATAATTTTCCTAAAACGAGTTGTTTTTCTGCGAGCATGCCAGTTTTCTTGTTAGTCTTATCACTTTTCTTAGGAGATTATTTTCTGTAGTTCGATATGTTTACTGTTTCTTAGTAGTCTTCTTTTCTTGTGTGTTTAGGTTATTCTTTAATATTTTCCCATCATTTGTAGAGTTATCATTAGTTGCACTCAATTGCAATGTACTCCGTTTAGTTTATATATTACGATATTTTTGGAATCATAGGTTTTGTTAAAGATACCACCCATACTAGTTGAAAAAACAGTAAAATTATGGATCGAAATGAATAAAAGTTATTTAGCAGCCATCTTTGGATTATTACTCTTCTACTTCTATGCTTCTAGATTAAGCTTTCTATGAATAGTTTGTGCTGATGAACTTGGTTAGTTTATTCTATAAGGAAACTAGAAACGAATGGAACTTTCATTAGACGAAAGAAAGTTCAAAAGACTGACAAGAAATCAATTCAAAGCCGAGGGGATTAATACATCAAAGTACTTTTGAAACAATAGGCAAAGCTGGTATTTATATAGCTAACAACTCGTGTGATTTTTTTAAAAAGAAAGTTGGTCTCCCAAAATTTGATAAAAAAACTACCTGGGTTTTATTTGGTTTGGCCAGTCAGGTTTTTAAGTTTTATAGACTCCGTTTGTTTTTCTATTATCTTTTTCTAAAATAAGTATTTTATTTTTTCCAAGGATTTCCTTTGACTAGTATTAAAAATATTTAACTTGTATAATGGAGGTTAGGTAAAGTAGTTTTCTTTTTAAAAAATAGTTATAAAAAATAAGTCAATCCAACCTAAAAATAGAGAGTTAGATTGAGTTTGATTGTGAATTGGCCAGATGGGGTGGGGATGAGTAAACATTTGGGGTCTCCATTCCTGCCACCTATTTTATTGGTAATCTTTGCAAAATTTTCATTTATTTTTGTAGGGTTCTTAAGGAGAATTAGTGGAGATGGGTTTCCTTGTGAAACTTTTTCTCATTTATTGGTTTAGTCTAGCAACTTGTAGAGAGTTAGGATCTGAAACACTGAGACCATTAAAATGGACCACACGCAGAAGAAACAACAGAAAAGAGGGTGTCTCGAGAGAGAGGAGCGGTTCCCAAGTCGGTAATGGCGTGATGAAGGTGAGGCGAGATAGGCCCCCATTATGTAGGCCGCTCACCTCCCATCTGCAACTGTCTCGTCCTTTTCACTCTCTTCACACGCTTTCCCTTTCTTGCCACTCAACGCATATATGTGAACCTATGATTTTGCTTTCAACATAAATTTCATTACTGTTGACGTTAACGTTGAACGGGTTAAGATATTATAATTTAAATCAAAATATTAAATAATATTCAAATTTAATCCTCACTCTTCATGATGCTAAAAACAGGAAAGAAAATGACAATGTCCCTAATGTTTTATAAAACTAACCATTTAATCTCTTAAAATTTATTTGGCAACAATTTTGTTCATGTACATTCAAATTTATTTATTTCATGTTTGTAATAGATTAATTTCTACTATAAAAAATAATTAAAATTGACAATTACTTCTCTAAAAGTTCAACAAGGATCAAAATAGATTTTTAACAAATAAAATAAAATAAAATATGTTAACTAATTATAAAATTACAAATTGAATGTTCATTGGATATAAAAAGGAAAATTCAAAGCTGGATAAGATTCTAAAATTTTATTATCCTATTTAGACACTATTTTAATTTGTCTATGAACTAAAAAAAAAAGAGTCGAACACTAAAGTACTAGTTCATTGAAGGTGTATTAAAGACTATTTAAAGTTCAATGATTTGGTGGCACAATTTCAAAAGCTTTGTTTAATGATACTATTATTTTGCCAACTTAAACATAATTTAGTGAACTGAGATATTATATTCTTGATCAAGATAAGTTTTATATTGGGTAATTTTATACATTAATGTTTGAAAATAAATAGATATAAAACAATCCATTATAATATTGAGCATAAATGATGAATATCTCCAACTATTTGGTATGTCTTTCTTAAATTCATATTAGGAAAAAAAATTAATTTAAGCATGTCTTAAACTCGTTGAGACATTGTAATGACATACAAATGGTTGCAAGCTTGAATTTGTACTCTATAAATATGGTTGAATTTTAAAAATTAATTATTTCTAAAATTAGTCTAGATCATTAAATTAATAATACTGGCAAATATTAATAATACATACATACATACATATATATATATATATATTGTCAATAGGCATTCAAACAAACATTCTCAAACAAGGTGGGGTTGGTCACTTTTTGTTTTGTTTCCAATTATATTATTATACAGTAGTTGTTACAACATATAGTTCTGAAATGAAATGGGCAGTGGGCACCCAAAAGGAGAGGGGTCCCTTTGTTTTCCATGTGCACCTATTTTACTCTCCGGCATAGCCCAAAGATTTTGTTGCCATTTTTTCATTACTTTTTTTGGTTAATTTCAACCAATCACCACATCATTTAACTTTTTGTTCACCTTTAATTTTGCCAATCACATCCTCCAACTTTTATTTATTTATTTCTTTTCATCATTCCTATCGGTGTAATCAATGTGAATCAATGTGAAGGTTCGTGGTTCCAATGATAAACGACTAAATACTTTTCTTCTTTAAAAATGTCAAATATAACTACCATTAAGATTCGTCGTGGATATCTTAGTTTTTTTTTTAAAAAAAACATAGCTAAGTATGGTACTTTTTAAAATTATTAATTCTTGGCAATGAGATTGTTTGCGAAAATGTATAAACATGGTGGTCCATTTGTGAGCTATCAAGATGTTTTAAAAAATAAAAATAAAAAGAGAGATCAATCCATGTGGATGTTGATGGAACCGCAATATTCTTTCTTTTATACCCATTAAAAGGATTGTATTGGGATTATTGTTATTCGCAATATTCTTTACTTTTGTTTCCCTTTGAATCTTAAAAATACATATAGAAACTAAGCTTTTATTAACTAAAAAAAAAAAAAAAAAATCCATTATACAAATAATAAAAACAAAACTAAAAATCATACCTTGTCAATTTCTCTTAGCTACTAAAAAATTAATTTTAAAAATTATATAGAGAATTTAAACATTTAAAAATTAATTTTTTTTTGAGAGCTGGTCAGCCACGTGGGAGAGTGTTGTAATTTTGATGGATCACAGTCCACATATTATTTTTCTTATAAAAAATTTGTATTCAGGACAGATCAATATTACTCATGTCTCCTTCACATTGCTCATTATTGCACACAACACACACATATTTATATTTAAATAAATATATATATATTAAATAATCATGAGGTTTACCACGGTAACTAAATATTTACCCTGTTCCCACTCCACCAAAGTTATTTTTATTTATTATTTTTGTTTGTTTTTTTAATAAAAATATAAATATTGAACCACTTTTGAAAACGTAAAAACAATTATTTAAAACGGACTTTTGCATGCCATGATTCATAATTGCATTATAGGATTGGTTTCTTGGTTTTACCCCCAGAAAGGTAAATACAGTAAAACGAAGAGGGGTGTTTTCGAGATTTCAACTTTCGTTATTGTTTTGTTAATACTTTTCTCCGTAATCGAACGTTACGATTAAGTTAGAGTTGATAATTAATTCAAGTCCGTCACAGGTCGGTGGAGGGTAAAGAGTCCGCTCTCACAGACTTCTTTCTCTCTCTACAAGCTCTCTGCGAAGAAATATTTTCTCTCTCTACCACTAGCAGTTGCAACTTCTAACGGCGGAGCTTCGGTGGATTTCACGGTGGTTCTCCGCCGGAATGTCACTTTCCGGCCGCAATTGCTTCATTTTCAGTTTGATTACTCTCAATTTCTAGGTCACAATGTACCTTCTCGTTCTGAGTGTCAGAATCTTGATTCTTTTACGTAGAAAAGATGTGTGAAAATTGGCTCCATTTGGAGCTGTGTACTTCATTTTTCTTTTGCTTTCTCGACGATCTCGCTCTTTCAAACCGCTTTCTCCAATTTTTCTTTGTCTTTCTTCGCTGCTAATTGAATCTGACTTCACTCTCACTCTCTCTCTTTCTACCTTTTTCTTTCTCGGGAAACTTTTGAAGATAGATTCTTCCCTTTTTATCTCTTTCTTTCTCTTGTCGTTGCTTAGACCGATTTTGAATCTGTAAAAAGTTGCTTTATCTGCTTTTGGTTCACCTGTTAGGGATTCGTTTTTTTAATTTTAATTATCTTTTAAGTTTTTTCTTTTGGAATGTCTATCTTGTGGTTACCAGTCAAATTCAATGTAGGTCCCTTTAGACTCTGATTTTTTTCTGACCTGTTTTGCTCCTTGAAATCTCCATCCACCATGGAATTCCTTAGCTGTTTACCTCATTGAAGGTGATCTTAACCTAACTATTGTTGGTTCACTTCTCAGAAACAGATCCATAATATTCAGGTTGGGATTCTGCAACTCATATCCTATTTTTTATGCAATAAAATTTTCTTGTTCTTCAACTTAGGTGTTCTGTTTCTTTTTCACTGAAAGCTTCAGCATCATTGCAGCCAAGGGGTTAAAGGTATTGAGATGAATGGGATTCAGAGAAGAAATGTTGGTAATAATGAAAAGCCCTTCCCTGGTTGTTTGGGAAGAATGGTGAACCTCTTCGATCTGAGTACCGGTGTTTCTAGGAACAAACTTCTTACTGATGCACCACATCGTGAAGGTAACCTCTAAGATAATACCACATTTTTTTGAAATTATCTTAGTTTACTTAGTTAAAATGTCATTATTATTTGATTCTTCCTGGAATTTAGTGGGTTATTTACTTAGAGTAAGTCAAGTCTAATTTCCAACGAATCTCTCATCTCGTCTATCTCCCTTTCCCCCTCAATAGTCAATTGTCTCAAGATGAGGTCAAAGTCCACCATGATTCAAGCACAACGTAGAATAGAGAAGAAGTCTTTTTTTTTTTTTTTTAGTTTGGATTTGATGGTGGTACAAAAAATTGATGCGTTCCTAGGTGAGTTTGACTTGTTATCAGTTGAAACTATCGGCAACCTTGATTCACATGGTTGGGCTATTAGTCTTACTGTCTGTTTGGAGCCATAAGTATCAGTAGCCTATAGAGAGAAAGAAGAGAAGATGGTGTATGAAGGGAGGAGGAAGTGAAAAGGTTTTGGTTTTCCTTAATTGAAACCATAATTATAAAATAAAAATATTAACCACCTGGGCTCATCTGTTCACTTAGGACCTGTGGACTAATCTTATTCTTTCTATTAATAGATTCATCCTAAACTATTTTTTTCTTCACAGAGAACATTGGCCATTTTGTGGAAATTCTTGTGTTATTTTTCTTGATTATTCATTTCTTTGTTTCAATTGAATTGCTTTTTAATGAACTTTATGCTTCTGTGTGGGACCCACATGTATACATGCTTCCTCTGGTGCTTATATTTCGGTTGTGCTCATTCTTTTTGTTATATTTCTTTTGACTGTGAATGGGATGACAGAGATGTGGCTATTTGGCAGGTTCTACTCTCTCAAGAAATCAGGCGGATGTGGGAAGGATGTTTAATCAATTCACCAATCAAACTGAAGATAATCTGGTAAATATTGTGCTCCACTAATCCTTATAAAAATTTAATTGTGCAATCTATTCATAAGAGCTGGAGGTCGATGTCGATTTTTTCTGGTTTAGTTATGCTATTCTAACTCATTGTCTTGATATTTTGCATTTGTGTGGATTGATCAGACAGTGCCTGAATTGCTTAAAGCATCGAATAAGAGAGCAAATGAAACATCTGTGAAGATGCTCATTGATCAAGAGATGTCAGAAATGGTGTGTACAAAAAATCCACCCAATGTAGTTGCAAAGCTTATGGGCCTTGAAACTCTCCCTCATCAGCTTCCTGATTCATCTGTTCAAAGAAACAATATAAGAAGTTATCCAAAGAGTAAAGCTGCGAACAATGGAATGTCATTAGGATGTAGGGAACAAAGTGGCTTCTTGGAAGAGGGAATGAAATGTGAAGTCAATGAATGTTCAAATCAGAAAGAATATAAAGATGTTTATGAAATATGGCAGCAATCTCCACAGACAAATTATATCAGAGAAAGAGAGACAAAGAAGGGAGTGGAAAGTGAAATTGTGACAGATAGAAAGATGGCTCTTGTTCGCCAGAAGTTTGTGGAAGCAAAACGTCTGGCCACCAGTGAGAAACTGCGCCAATCCAAAGAATTTCAAGATGCACTAGAAGTTTTAAGTTCCAATAAGGATTTGTTTGTCAAGTTTCTGCAGGAGCCAAATTCATTGTTCACTCAGCATCTGAAAGAGCTCCAGTCCATCCCTCCATCTCCTGAGACAAAGCGAATCACTGTTCTTAGACCTTCAAAGGTTTTTAAGGATGAAAGATTCAGTGATTTCGAGAAAAAAAACTACAGACAGTTAAGGCTACCAGCTCAGAGGACATCAGCTATTTTAGACAAAAGTGATCCAAGATTTTCCCCTACTCCAACTATTAATAGGACTAATGAATATGCTGTAGCTGCTCAACCAACAAGAATAGTGGTTTTGAAGCCTAGTCCTGGGAGGAATCATGATGTTAAGCCCATGGTCTCATCACCTGGCTCATTGCCTAGAGTGGTGCAAGAGGAAAGTTTTCATGAGGGATTTGAAGATGATGATGTGAAGGAATCAAGAAAATTTGCTAGGAATATTACTCAGAAAATGTGTCACAATCTTTCGGGTCATCGAAGGGATGAAACTTTGCTTTCTTCTGTGTTTTCTAATGGCTATACTGGTGATGAAAGTTCGTTTGAAAAATCAGAGAATGACTATGCAGTAGAAACTCTGAGTGATTTGGAAGTCATGTCTTTCTCTTCGCACCATTCTTGGGAATATGTTAACAGATATAGTAGCCCATTTTCGTCATCCTCCTTCAGCCGAATATCATGCTCTCCAGAGTCATCAGTGTGCAGAGAAGCCAAGAAGCGACTGTCAGAAAGATGGGCCATGATGACGTCACGTGGGAACTATCAGGAGCAAAGGCACGTACGGAGACACTCAAATACATTGGGCGAGATGCTTGCACTGTCAGATGCAAAGAAATCAATAATAACTGATAATGAAGTTAATGAACACAAAACAGGTGAGTTAGAGCCCTATTTTAATAGTGATGAAAATATTGAATGTCTGGATGGTTCTCCTACGACGCTTGTAAGGTCGAAATCTGTCCCAGGATCTTCTGCGTTGATTGGCAGGCTTAATCTTGAAGCATCAGATCTTGTGATCGTAAAAACTGATGATCCGAAGTTGCTAGCAAAGCCAAAGGGTGTCAAGTCATCATTTAACGAGAAAGTCTCAAATTTATTTTTCTCGAGGAATAAAAAATTGAGTAAAGAAAAACGTGGTGGGTCTCAAACAAAAGATGAATCTCAATCTTCCAGTGTCGACACACCCTCATCCCTATCTTTCGTTCATCATTCGAGAGGTTTGAGTAATGCTGCATCTCATTCTAATGATGGTGAAGGGTGCTCATCAGGCACTTCTCTACATTCAGCCAATAAGGTTGCAAGAGGAGGTGCAGTTCATCATGAGGTATATCTTTCCTTCTATGGTTGTAATAGTAGCATGCTAATCTATTTGATGTTATCGCTACACCTATCCATTATGCATTAAACATAATCATATAAATGTAGGGTTTTTCTCTTTTAATGTATATTCTTCCTTATAATTGCGATTAGATATTTAACTATTTGTTTGTATGGAGTTTTAAGAATTAGCTGGATAAAAAAAAATATCGTAACAAGTTCTTTCGCTGAGTGTTAATCTTCAAACCTCATTCATGTATCATAGGCGAGCATTTCTTACATTTTGGCTTAAGTCGTGTGGAAATTAGTTTTCGACAAGGAAAATAGGATTGTGTTGGAAGCTGCTTTGCTGAGCACAACAGATTGCAATGATTGATGACTTTTTTTCCTATTAAATTTTGTATGCTTTTACATACATGGGGAGTTGGAGTTGACATTAGGTGCTCGACAGAATAAATTGAATGCAATTGTCTCGTGTCTGCTTCAGTAGTTCCATGAATGTTTTTCTTTTTCAAATAAATTGAACCATTTGATTGTGATTAGTTATTGACAGTGTCATTTGTTATGATTTGCAGGCGGGTTTGTCTATGAAAAGACCTTTCACGATTGGAAACGCCGTTGAAAATCAAGAGCAGCCGAGTCCAATATCCGTTCTGGAACCACCATTTTCTGAAGATGATTATACACATCTAGAGTTGTCCAGCTATATAAAGCCAGGAAATCATGGTAACTATACCCGCCCACCTATGCACAAATTAATTAAAAAAAAAAAAAAAAAAAAAAAAAAAAAAAAAAAAAAAAAAAAAAAAAAAA
>NW_019272032.1:4371191-4439619 GCF_002738345.1 Cucurbita maxima | reverse complement strand
AAAAAAAAAAAAAAAAAAAAAAAAAAAAAAAAAAAAAAAAAAAAAAAAAAAAAAACAAGAAACAAGGAAAATGCACACACATGGTGAATGCATAGGCTGTACAGATTGTTTTGACTGACTATATCGAACTGCATCTCATATAAACCTTTAACTGGAACAGAGTTCTGTACGCCATTCAAGAATAGCCTCATTGACAAATCGCCACCCATAGAATCAGTTTCTCGGAGTATATTCTGGGGTGATTCTTATTCAGATTCGTTTGCTTCCTATGCACTCAAATCTTCACCAGTTTCCACTTGTTTGGAGGAAGAACAAAACTGGCATTGCCTCGTGGAAGCCCTTCTTACAATGTCTGATCTCAGTAGTGAAGTACAACAATGTGGCTTTTTGTTTACAAGATGGCATTCGCTTGTAAATCCACTAGATCCATCTCTAAGAGACAAATATGCCAATCTAAGCAACAAAGAGCCGATGCTCGAGGCCAAGCGAAGGCAGGTACGATCAAGTAGGAAGCTTGTATTTGACTGTGTGAATGCTGCCTTGATTGATATAACAAGTCAGGAACTCGACCACAGACGAAGTGCGAAAACATCTAGCAGAGCCCATGACAGCAGTTTCACCGAGGGCGCACCACTAACATTATTGGACTGTGTTATGGGTAAACTGAAGGATTGGGTTTGTGGTGAATCTAGATGTGTTACCGGAGAAATTGGTGACAGCAACAGCCTGGTAGTGGAAAGGGTAGTCAGAAAAGAGGTTGGGGGAAAATTTTGGGATGATCATCTTATGATGGAAATGGATAATTTGGGGAAGGAAGTAGAAAGGAGATTGCTGGAAGAGCTATTGGAAGAGGCTGTAGTTCAATTGACAGGTAAGTGTGATTAAAATTTGCAATTCTGTTTTATTTTAGATTAATTCATTATTTCCCACCTTTGTCTCTGACATTCAATAAATGATGGCCCCGTGATTTATTTTGTGTATGTCCAGATAAGTCTGCCTACTTACCTCTGATATTCATTTTGTGAAAATATATGGCGTATAAATATAAGTGAAATCTATCTATTTTGATTTCTTAGCTTTTGTTTTTGATTCATGCAAAGTTCTTGAAGTATTATACTAAAAGATTAGAAAAGAAAAAAATGAAAAGATTGTTACGATTGCTTTGACAATTAAATGCAGTAAGGTTAAGCAGTTATTTCGTGAGATTAGTCGAAAAATAGATTCAAATTGTGATGATCACTCACTCTAACTTTAATATCTTATAGGTAAGAACTAAATGTAGAATGTATAAGAGCTCACACCTTTGGTTAACATCATATCAATTTTAGAAGAGTAGAATGGAAAAATAGAACTTGTTCAAATTCCTCAACTTGATGATATTCACATCTCATAATAAACACCAGAACCTTCCGTTCTTTCACAAAGCTGATTGCAATCTATCCTATCAGACCAACCCAAATCAAAGCACACAATATAGCAGAACAGAAACTTACACACACCAATGACTGGTTTGAGTTTCTCTGACCTGCTCAAGGAAGACTTTCTGTTTCCATTGCTTCGGTTTTCTTTTTTTCTTTTTATTTATTTTTATATTTATTTACGAACTCTGGTTTGATGAACTATATCATTCACTGTTTTTCAATCCATACTGCAATGAAAAGGATTGAGACTACATTTAGACACAGATTTTGTATGCCTCCTTTTTGCTAAAAGAGAAGAATAGGGCAAGGTTTAATGTGATACCTTCTCTCTCATGCGTGCACCCCAAAGGGCAAAGTTAGCACCAGAAGCTTGATTTGCAGGTGGATTAAGCAATGTTTCCCGAATTCTGTCTTGATCACCGATCTCCTCGTTGGTATTGTACTCAGTTTTACGGGTTGAAACCATGGATCTCAGAATGATTGCTAACAGGAGTGACAATGCCTGAGAGGTCGCATGAAGGACTAAAGTGAATGACCATAACAAGTATAATCAAATAGAACCTGAGAGGCTACACTATAAACTTTGATAAACTGAAAAAACGAGCAACGTAAGCCACCGTTGCAACGGATAAAAGAGATCAAATGGCCAGAAGGGAAGCTTCGAGTCAGTTTACCCGAGCAACTATACTGAGGATTCACAACTTTATAAGACAACATATGATTCACATGCTTGCTATTTTGCTCGTTTGCTGAATAAAACACATGACTTCAAAATAAGGTCCATTATGCATTTTGGAGGAGAAAACCAAAAAATGAGGTTCGTCTTAAGGATACTCAATCTGCCCATTTAATACTCAACAACAAAATGCAATCAGAAACGAGCGAAGGGATAGATGATTAATTCCATCAATTCTACCTGCGTCGCAATCACTATGATACCGATCCACTTGCACAGATCGACGTTGTCTTCAATGAATTGCCTGAGTCCATCGAGTTCACCCGTTGGGTCAAATGGAAGATCCTGCATCATTGTTTTCAGGTCAACACATATCAATAGATGCATGTGCACATGTAAATTTGCTTTCAAGTGCAGAAGAATACCTTTTCCCACCGGCGATCAATTGCAATAAATGATACCAAAGCCACTTCCACGAGAATAAACAGTATTATAAGCATGTTGTACTAGTATTGCTAGGTTAAGGGAAAGCCATGTTAAATAGATACGTTCACTCATCAAGAAACAAAGTACTCCCATTTCAAAGGAAAAAAGAGCTTAAAGGATAAATGCAAGCTTATTCAAGAAAAGATCAACGCTTATTCAAGAAAAGATCAAGAGTCCCTAAATAGTTGAATAAGATGCACCACATGACCACGTGACCGTACCAAAATATGATTTGCTCTGGTGAGATTCCACATTGATTTGGAGGAGAATGAAATATTCCTTATAAGGGTGTAAAAACATTTCATTAGTAGACGCGTTTTAAAACCATGAGGCTGACGGTGATACATAAGGAGCTAGAGTAGACCATATATGATAGTGGTAGGCTTGGGCTGTTGTAGTTCTATAGGTTGAATAGGGAAAAAAATGCAATTCTTCCAAACATATGTTCTACGAATTAGGATTAGTAAATTCCACACCAGAGCCAACACGAGTTCTCGTGGCATGTTTCTATTAGTCCTCATGAAATTGAGGACAAGACTCCGACTATTGCCCAAAACAGTAACTTCACAGAAAAGAAAATGCAATATCTAGAAGTGAGAAACAAGCTGTAATAGACTGAAAATAGTAGGATACAAAACAGAGGCAGCAGCCACTAATTGCTTCAGCTGCAATGCAGCCAACTAAAGTAGTAGAACACAACAAGATGCCCAATCCCATGAATGAGTAGATGAACCTGACAATCATATGAACCCAATATGCAGCAATGATCATAATGATAAATCAGCATAAAATTAAGAGCTTCATATCTTAAAAAACTACCAAATTACTATACAGAAAGAGAATCATTCGGGACAAGACTGGAGCAAAATCCATGTTCACAATATTCCATCACCAAAAATGAAGAGTAAAACTGACGCTATTGTAGTCTAAATTCCTTCAAACTCATCCAGAACTAAGTTTCAAACTCAATTGATTGTTGGGGAATAATCAACAGAAAAGGCAGCAACAGTGAGAGAGTATCCAAGGAAAATTCCAACGAATTAAAATACAGAACGAAGTTAATATAATTTTGAAGGATTTCGACCATTGATTACAAAAACTGTCCCATTTCATAAATGCGCAACACGGATTTTCAAATCTTCTAATTAAGAGTCGCAAACACAAGGAATCGAAAACTTCACATCAAAGCCCAACCACACATTCAAATTAATCTCACCAAGGGGCAGGAAGCTTAAAGGCATTCAAATCAAGCTCTAAATCCGTCCCGAGCTCGGGAATCAAATCGGCAGCTAAATTCACAGCGGTAATCCGATCGGCAAGAGAGACTGATTCAGAATTCAAATAAAACGAAGCAGAAGAAGCCGTAGAAGGAGCCAACGCCGGTACAGGAGAAGGCGGAGGAGATACAGGAACTTGATGATTCCGACGATCGAGCATCCATGCGGAATAAACGATAATCGAAATCCCAACAAAAGCTTGAAGAAAATTAAAGCATTTGAGGATGAAAGCAAGAGAAACATGACAACAAGTGCGAGCCATTTTTCGTTCGTGGGTCTTGGTCTAACAGGAATTTGAAGGTCTGGGATTTCGAACCCTAGTCCGGATTCACGGCGTCGGGTTCAAAAATGGGTAACTTTAGTATGAACAAACAGAAAGTGTTCGTAAAGGAGAAAAAGAAAAAGGTCCGAGAGGGATTAATGGCAACAAATATATATAAATTATTTTTTTTAGTATAACAAATATATGCTAATTATGGTTTAATATATATTAAAACTTATTTTAATAATTTTTACTTTTCAATGTTATATTTGTAACCTAGTATTTAATTTCAGTAAGTTGGATTAATTTAAGTATTTTAGGTGAATTTGATCGTGATCCCGTGTAATTATTGTCCATTAAATAACTCGACCACGTGGAGGAAGTGGGGTCCGCCTCACTCAGACCGACGTGGAGCTCACTTATTGTCTCATAACTGGCCAACTTGGCATGCTCTTTACTTGCCACGTCTGCACAATTTCCAACGTCCACATACTTCTTATCCTCTCCTCTCGATATCTGTTTAACTTGTCTAGTCTCGCGATCCGGACCGTTCATAATTCCACCTAATCCAACGTAAATACACATGATGTGAGGTGGATAATTGAAAATGATAATACTTTAAATAATAAAAAATAAGGGTCATACCACAATGCTGCAATATTGGAAGACATTGCATCTGTATTTTCTACAAAAATTTTGTTGGATTTCTATAATTTTGTGGAAGTCGAAAATAAAATAATTATGAGTTACTTCTAGTAATTTATTCTATGATAATGTGCAAGTTCGATCACACGTGAGCCAACTACCACCTTGGGTCTTTGACCATGCCCAAGGCATGCAACCAAGCTCGATTCACCATGTCCCAATCATGGCTAGGTTGTATGCACCATATAGTGCCACACTCAAGATGGACAACTAGGCTTAGGCTCTTGAACTATTATAAGTACGACGTAGTTAGACCACTACACTACAACAGCATGGTGTGGTGTGTTTGGAGAAAATGTATGAAGTTTGTAATTTAATGTATATTTAATATTAAAAAATTATTAAATATAAAAAAGAATAGTTCAATAAACCTGAAATATTCCTTTTCTTAAATAAATAAATAAATAATAAGGTTATTTTAAAAAGTTATTAATAAAAAAAATAGTTCAATAAATCTAAAATATTCATTTTCTTAAATAAATAAATAAATAAATAATAAGGTTATTTTAAAAAGTTGGGGGGAATGGGAAGTACATTGACTTGGGCACATAACCGTCAAAACCTCGGCTCGTCCTTTTCCGTTCTCTTTCTCAGTACAGAAGAGAGAGAAAAAAAGAGAGGAGAGAGAGTGAGCGTTCCATGGAGATTGAAGGCAGCGCAGTTGGTGCGATGAGCTTTCACATGACAAAGTGAAAAGTCATTTTCTAAATTAGTTGACGTGGGATCCAACACCTTCTCAGGATCATTTCCTAAATTAGCTAATGAGTCATTTTAGCAGATTCCCTCGAACAAAGCACGCTTCTCTTAATCGAGGCCTCATATCAATAGAGCTTATCGTGTTAGTTTCTACCTTCTCTTTCATCATCCAACTCGCAGCCATGTTAGTTTCTACCTTCTCTTTCCATTAGAGCTTATCGTGTCTAAGCAACTTTGAACTTCCATGAAAGACAATCGACAATTGGAGCAGCCATTGGGAAAAACCTAGTGCGGTTGGAAAACAGACGAAATAAGAACTTTTCTGATAGCAATTTGGATAGAGAGTTGAAGGATGTGAAATGTTTTCTTGATTCTGGAATTTAGTTCCACCGACGTTTAATGATGATCGGTTTTATGTTCTGTTTTTGTTTTACAGCGTTTCAGAGCATTTGGAGACGTAATTAGCTGCTAAACGACATCGACTTCTCATCGATTCCGTTGGATTTATCTTTTCAACTAATGATTAATTGAATCAGCTGAACGGACTGGTATTTGGTTTTGTTGTTTTCTTATCTGCTATTAGTTACTTGATCCATCTATAAAAGAGGATGAATCGCTGCGTATCTGATTTCGAGACTGACGAAGATTTCTCGCTTCATACTTCTTCCGTGCCATTGCGCTCCAATACATCTTCCATGTGAGTGTTTGTTTTTTCATTCTGTATTGTTTCTCGATTCGAGATTATTTTTATGGATACAAGTCTGGATTTGTTTGATTGAGAAAACAGGTCAGACGGCGAGGTTATGTAACTGCTGTAGAAGAACGGACAGGTGGTAGTGCATAGTCAGAATCAGAAATCCAGGACGAAATCACCCCCGTCAACAACGGCCGAGCAAATCACGAACAGAGATATTCGACCTTTGAATCAAGAGGAAGAGCCGCAGCTCTTTATGCAGGAGGACGAAATGATTTCATGGCTTCATTATCCTCTTGTTGATGATTCTACCTTGGAGAATAGTTTATGCAATGAACTCCTCTATCCTTCGCAACCTCAGAGCATTGAGCAAAACGTTGGCGATTCTTCGCAAGTTCGTACTAGTCATGGCATGGAGTTCCGCCCGTTGACGTCGATGACAACAACGATATCAAGGATGACTTCTCGGCCGCCAATACCACCGACGAGAAGAACAGAACCGGAAACGAAGATGAGTAGCTTCGGGCTCTTCTCGAGGCACACAGAGAGGCTCGAATCTGGTCCGTCTAAGTCAAAGAGAGAGGTAAGGGAATCTCCAGTCGTCGGTTCGACTTGGGGCGACACAACGTGGTTGACGCCCGAATCAACGGCTTCGGATTTACAGAGGACGGCTGTAGTCGACGCATCAAGCGGTGATTTAGCCTGCAGGGTTATGAGCGGTGGTGGATTAACGGCTACATCGAGTGGCAACGATGGAGGGCTGATGAATATGACAGGGGCTGAGACAGATCCCGCAATTCAAAGGACGACGAGTTTTGAGGATCGAAAGCGGAAAGGAAAAGAAACGGACGATTCCGATTACAAATGCCGTAGCACGGTGAGTCTTGCTCCGAACTCAATTTCTTGTTTTATTTTATGCCCCTTTGATTCATTTCTCATGATTGATAGAATTTATAATTAGGTCTATGATTTTGACCTTACACTTTATGAAATTAACCAGACCACATTAAATAGATACACATGCATTTTTTTTTTTCTGAAGTGAGCTGTGAGGACGGCATTCCTGACGTATGAGCATGCGCCCATTAGAATCTACAATCTCCCCCAATTTTTTAGTATTTTTGCCCCCTTTTTTTCAGATACGCCAAGCGTTTAGTATTTATAAAACTAAAACTAAAACATAAAGAAAATTTGAGATGAACCCAAGGACTCTAAAACTCAGTGTTCTAAGCTGAAAGGGACTATTGAAGTGAATAGAGCAGGCTCTCCGCTAAGATGATTTCAACGTCTAAGGTTTGCTGATACATTTGATTAAAGTATGGTAAGAATATTTCTGACAAATCCTATGTAACCATTATCCTTAATTTTCAGGCATTTGTGATAAATACCTTAAGAATCGAGTGGAAAGGTTACTGGATGTGCTACGTCGGTGTCCATTGCTTTGTATTTTGTTTTCAGGTTCTATAGTGGTTAGGAACTATTGTGCTTTGAGTGGATTCTTACGTGCTTCTGCAAATGTAAATTCTGATGCTGCTGATGCCAGATGGGGCTACTGCATTGGTGCCACTTTCTAGCTTTTCAAGGTCTCTCTAAAAAATTTAACTTTATAAACATTTTTCAAAGGACGTTGAATTTGAATCTACTGATGCAAAGAAGCAAGGTCGTGGATCAACCTCTACAAAAAGATCTCGTGCTTCTGAGGTCCATAATCTCTCAGAGAGAGTGAGTAATTTTCTTTTTCTGTATTGTTATACATCTTTTCGTAGAATACTTATCCCTACATTGCAGAGAAGAAGAGATCGGATAAATGAAAAGATGAAGGCTTTGCAGGAGCTAATACCTCGGTGTAATAAGGTGCATATATAATTAGCGAGATAATTTCCTCCTCTGAAATAAAGTTCATAGATCAAACTATTTCTTCCCATTTTTGTTTGTTCACTAAATTTGATCGATGTTTACTCACGTTTCAGGCGGATAAAGCTTCAATGTTGGACGAGGCAATTGAATACCTGAAGTCACTTCAGTTCCAAGTGCAGGTATCAATCAATCATGTTTACTCAATTTCATTGCGCATACATTTTCATGCTCTCAGACGGCACAGTTTCCCTTCAGCATGATTGTTTGCTCATGTTGCCCTGTTCCTGCACTCTTCACTGCACACTACCAGTGCTTTCTCATTTCTTTTCATATAGTTATTTGAAGATATACAAACAAGGGAGGTGGCTGAACCTCCTACTAGTAGACAGGTACAAACACTTGACCATTCGAACTTTGCCCGGTTCTTAATTTCATGTATCTGTTAGGAATCACGATTCTCCAGTATAAGTGCTTATGACTTTGTTTTGGACTTCCTTAAAAGGTCTCATACTAATGGAGATGTATTCCTTACCTATAAACTCATGATTATTCCTTAAATTAGCCAATGTGGGCTCCTTCCCAACAATGCTCAATAGTATCACCTTGTCGTTGATCCAAAATACTGAACGAAAACCTTCGACCATCTTCCCCAAAAGATTATTTATGTGAAACCGAGTTTTTTAATCCTCTGCCCCTTTCTTTTGGTCTCGAAATGAATTGGTAATGGTTGTAATAAGACGAATGTGATTCAGTATGCATGATAAGTAATACAAATATTGACCAGTTTCTATGGAGATGGTCCATGGTATGTGGTTTGGTGCCTATGATGTCTCCTGGCGTCCAACAATTTATGCCACCAATGCCAATGGGACTTGGAATGGGCATGGAAACAAGTGTGAACCTTCCCATGATGCCAGATCGTAATATGTTAGCTGGGTCGACATTTCCGAGTCCAGCTGGAGCAGCCCAAATTGGATCAACTTTCACTCATCCAGTCTTTCATATGGCGCATGTTCCTAATACCGACCCATCAAGAACTCAAGGAACAAATCTGTCGGAACATATGCACAGCTTATCAGAAATGCAAAATATAAACCATCCAAGATTCTCAAGTTCACTTGATGGTTACCAGCAGTTTCTTGGCTCCCAACAGATGCAGGTGCCCGCAGCAGCATCACAACAGCCTTCCCCACAGGTATCTAGCACCTAATTTCTCTGCTAGCACCGTTGTATGCACCATTATAGCTCATAGGTGCTATTTTATATCCTTGAATTCTTTCGCAGAATCAACTAGCCGCCCTACCCAGATCCCCCAATCAACATACTAGTCGGGGACTTGAAAGCATCGACAATAATCGCGAACCAGGGAACCCCAGCATGGATCCATGTGAGCTTTTCTTGTCCTATTTGGTGCTCAGAAGGATCACAGGAGCCACATAGATAGGAACTCCATTCTTGAACCGCCCAACCTTTATTTATTTTTTCGACGCAAGTATCGTGGATGAGTGTAAGCTGTACTCTAATCTTAACTTTGTATAATTGCAGGTTTAAACCGGAGGAAGCATGAAAGTTCTTAGCCAAGCCCTACATGCCTTCAAAATTTTGTAGCGTAAGAGAGGCAGTAAATGGTTTCGGCTGAATTTTGTTAGGAGATAGAGTTCCATAACATCACACACACAGGTAAACATGTAATTAAGCATAGTTCTTATCATTATCAAATGAGAACAACAGCTTCCTTGGCATTTTTTTCCCTCAGTTTCTCCCAATCTTGGGAGAGGAGTCCATGTCAGCCCGTAAAAAGCCAATAGAAAGATTGATCAAGGATTTATAAGTAAAAAATACATTTTCATTGGCATGAGACATTTTAAAAAACTAAAAGTAAAACTACTATGATTTATGTTTAAAGTAGACCATTCATGGAGAAAAATAGTTTGTAACATAATATCAAAGTTATGTCCTTAACTTAGCCATTTTAATAGAATCTTCAAGTGTAGTACAAAGAAGTTGTGAAGCTCGAAAGTGTATTCTAGAGTGACTGAAGTGTCGAATAAAGTGTGTACTTTGTTTGAAAACTCTAGAGAAAATGAGTCGAGCTTTTGTTAAAGAGAAAGTCTCATCAATTAATTAATTAATTAAGAGGTTGATCACGTGTTTATAAGTTGTTACAAGAGCTTAGGAAGAATATATTTCCTACAGATTTTCTCTCTCCTCCCCGCGACTTCTTTTCTCCCCTATCTCTGTTGACTCCTCCCCTTCTCTCCCACGAAATTTCATGGCTTATGGACGTCGGTGGAGGTAGATCGGAGATTTCTCAAAAACCGATTTCTAGGTTCCTTCTCTGACGGCGTGGTGACGACGACACGACGTGAGTTCGCTCTTGGTGGATGTATTTAGGCTAGTGAGGACTTTTCCGGTGTGATTTGCTCAGTATAGGGGTCGGGGCTGACGGTTTCGAGTTATGGTTTTGCTCGCCAGAAAAACTACGAATCCTCTCTCTCGGTTTTATGCTCTTTGGCTTCTTAGCAGGTGTTCCAGGGCATCCTGGCGACCCACAGAAGTCGTGGTCGTGTGGGGTTCAAAAATTCCAGCGGTTGCTGAAATTTTTGCAACCTCACCAGCCAGGTCCAATACATTACATATTGTTAGCCTCATGATTTTAAAATACCTATGTTGAGAAGGATTTTACACCTTTATAATAAATGTTTTATTCCTCTTTTCAACCGATATGAGATCTCACAATCTATCATATAATTCTTTATGGAGCTCAACATCCTCTTTAACACATCGTTCATGTTTGTCTCTGATATCATTTATAACATCTGAAACCATGACAATATTTACCTACTTTATTTTTATTTTTAATAAAATCAAACTCAAATCCAATGTTTTTGTGTATGAACGGTTAATTTCCTTCTCATTCTAAGTAATTTAGCTGTTTCAAGCGTAATATGTTCACCATCTTTACTGTACAATTCCTTGGAAACCTAACCCAAGAATATTTGTTAATTTAAACTGAAAATATAACCAATTCTAACCTTCTTGTCTTCTTGTGTTTTATGTAGTTTCAATTTTTTTTTTCTTTTTGGAAATAGATTTATTTTTAGGTTTTAATTTCGAGACTTTGATATACTTGTTGACGTCTATATTTTTTATTCGATAACAATTTTAATAATTTATTGACATATACATTAAAAGTTTCGGTATAATTAAAAATTCAAGTTATTAATAGACTTTTTATTAGAATAGTATTACACAACCAGCCGTCACAACTTGTTCATAAAAGAAAAGATTTGATGTGAAGTAAAACAAATGGGATGGTTTTGTCTAAAAAGTCCACGGATGAATGAGCTCGAATTCCTTTGTTTTACTATCATGCAAATAAAAACCCTTTTCATCTGCTTTCCAAATGCAGTGCAAACCATTGCATCGTTCTTCAAGCCAAATTCCATGCTCTGGCCAAAAAACCTCGAACGAAAGCTTTCCATATTTGCTGCTAAACTTGCACCAAAACAATGTTGTCTGCCAAAAATTCTCTCTAAATTCCCAACTGTATTCGTGTTTCGACTTAACAATATGCTTTCCTAAATAAAAAAGTTAGATTAAATGGGCACAAATTCAATTGAAAAAATGAAAAAAAAAAAAAATAGAACTCTGAAACGTTGATATAATTATGTAGTCAAATGTTTAATTTAATAAAAAAAAATTCATAAATACCAATTGGTACGTAGTTAATAGCTAAAAACATATATATAAATTTAGATATAAATAAAATAATATACTTTGACATTATGCAATACCCTTATTTACCTAAATCGTCATCTCCCGACTTGCAATGGATCCGTAGAGGTACGTCTTGATCATTAAGAATCGACACTTTCCAATGCGATTCTGGAGGTTGTCGTGCAAAACAAGTGAAAACATTAAAAACTGACACAAACGTAATCAACAAAATCATATAGAGATTATTCATCGACTTCATTTTTATTGACTTAAAATTTGTTTGTGTTTCATTTTAGATTCTTTTGAACCATATATATATATATAATCATGGTACGTTTTTACAACTTTTAGAAATAGATTTTTATTTAAAAACCCTATTAAAAGAAAAACCGAAAAAACTAAATGGATATTAAAAGTGTTTGTTTGTTAGGGTAAGCTTTATTTAGCCGAGCATCACACACAACGACTAAAAACTTAGGTTAAGCTTCTTTCTCTCCAAGCCAATCATAAACTTCTCTCGTCTCTATTGCCATCATGTCTTTCTCGTGCTTCTTCTATTTTGTTTCTCGAATTTTTTTAATAAAATCTAGACCTTAATATATTATTTTTAAAATTTATTTGAAGATTAAATTGTAAATTAAAAGTTGAAATTTAGTATTAAAGCAAATAAATTCTAAGTTTTTAAAATTATTAGTAAATTCTAATATTATTCTCCGGTCAAATTTGCAATTTAATCGAATTTAAAAATCCATTGGGGTAATTCAATTTTGTCAAAACCCTCGTGGGAAGGGGAAGCCGCGCGCCAAACTCGCTTTTGCTTCGGCTGAGAACTTCACAATCTCTCCTTCCGGTGAGGCCTCTACTTTTCTTCTGCTCTTCTTATCGCCGTCTTCATTAATCCGATTGTATGGTTAAACTTGCTGAATTCGATTTTCTCTTTCTCTGTCTATTTTTCTGCTTTCGGAATCTGTATGTTTGAGTAATTTATATAAATATGTTTTCTTAGTGTGTCTATAATTGTGGAGTGATCAAGTTGAAGTTGAAGTTGAAGTAGCAGCTCTAGCATTGGTTATTCTGGTGAAATCTTAATCCTCCGGACTGAATTTAACTTTATTATTGATGATAGAAGCATCAAGTCTTAATCGCTCTCAGCTTGATAGTTCTACTCGTTTCTGAAAATTTAATTTTAAAATGCGTGTGTTTGTCAACATGTTAATAATGTGGTATCAACAGAAGCAAATTTATCAAAAACATGTTTGAAAGTGGCTCGCCGTGGATATGTGGATATCTATTCTCAAAGTTTTTGTAGGGTTCTAATTTATCCTTTTTTCGTTGCAGCATTTAAGGTTTTAAGAAACTGAACATTCTATGGGTCCTCGGCAATGTCAGGTCTGCAATGAAGCACCATCCAAATATAAATGCCCCCTATGCCTTGTTCCTTAGTAAGAAAAACAAAAGAATTTCTTTTAGGTCATGTTCGTGTGGTTTTATTGAAAACTCTCTGACCTTCACTCATTTTTGTGGTGGTTTTCTCTGTTTCATTTTGCTTGAAGCTGCTCTCTGGTTTGTTTCAAGAAACACAAAGGTACTGTTCTTTTAGCCTTGGGTTTTCTTGTTCTATTTATGTTCTATATTTCGTAAGCAGTTTGATGTTCAGGTGGTCTACAGTTCAAGAATAACTGTAATGAAGCCTTTTATTTTGATATAGTATCATGATGTCGCGAAATCTCTAGGCTTTTGGGTTGGTGTGGCTTATGCTCTGTTATGAATTTGAATACACTGCTTAAGTTCAAGGCAGAAAATTTTTCTCAAGCTCCCTTTCCTGTATTTTTACCTTTTAACTTGTGGGTTTCGAATAAGCCATGAAGGCTACCTACCTAAGATTTAATATTTTACGAGTTACTTTCGTAACATAATGTAGCAGGGCATGGACACTTGCAAATATTAAAAAAAAAATGTTAAAACTCGAGGGTCTGGTATCTGTTTAGGGTTGAATACTTGCTAGTTACATATTTTCAAGCTGAGGCTCTTGAATCTAACGATCCTAAAAGTAGTTCAGAGGTTTTTCTTTTATGTTTCACTGGCATTCTGTGGTTAGCATTCAATTCTATTGGCATGATAACTAATATCATTTGCAACTTTTGCAGAAGTGCCCTGTGTTAAGCCTGTGTCTGCAGAGGACCAATCAAGTAAGATGTTCTCACGTTTCGTTTATTCACTTGTGTCATTTATCTTCTTTAAATGCTGAATGAATGTTCATAGACAGCCAATAATTCCTGATTCTAGGCTTTTGGATGCTGATCAAGTCAATAAACTTTCTTTTCCTCGTTCATTCTTCTAGGGTTTTTTATTGCATGTCCTTGTTTTTCTTTCATTTTCCTTACTGAAAGTTTGGTTTCTTTAGAAAAAAAAAAAAAAAGAAAAGAAAAAGAAAAAGAAAAAAAACTTCCACTATTCCTACTCACTGATAGTTTTTATTCTTTTTGTATGCAGTTGCTCCTAATGGATCACCTGTAGATAGGCCAGTATTTGTTGGAGACCAGAATGAAGTACTAGAAAAGACGCAGCTAGAGGCTATTGGTACGATTCCTAACTCCTGCTTTTATTACCTCAATTTATTCATGGGATCATTTGGCCGCAAAAAGCACTAGACATGCCTTCCTAATTCCTTACAAGAATGATCAAAAAAACTCACGATGATTATGGTAGACAAATATCTTCGATTATCAAAGTGAGAAATGTTGGAAGATTAGATCAAATGAAAAAAAATCTAGAATATGGCCCAATGGAACTGGTTAATACATAATAACTTTGACTAAGAATCTCATCCTTACATATTGTTGAACTAAAAAAAAAAAAAAAAAACTATAATATGGTTACCTTCTAAAGACTGGTTGAACTGCTGGAACTTTGGACGGTAAAATATTATTTGAAAAGTGGGTTTAGGTTTAAAGTTTGAAAGTGGACAATTTTTATGTCAACCAGAACCTAGGCAGGGTAACTATGTTTATCACATTTTTATTTATGCGTCAAGAACTTCGTTGCTAGTTGTTGTGAGGACCATTAGTGAACTTATAATCTGCGTTTTCCCCAATTCTTATATTCTCATGCATCTTCCTATACAGCTTCTTCCTCAGAAATACGCAATACTTTGAATGATGAAAAACTCCGTAGCCTCATCTGTGCCATTGATAGCTCACCAGATCCAGAAATTGTGAGTAGTCTGCATCTTCCATTTCAGGAGAAATTATACTCTTGAACAACTTTTTGCCCCACTATAGTTAAAAACGTTGGTTTAAGTTGGTTATTGCTCTTATTAGGAGCTTGATAAAGCTATGGAAGATGAAGCATTTCGCATACTAAGCAGCAAGGTACTATTTTCAGTCAAAGTGTTGTCAAATATTTATGTTCATCTGTGACTTATGATGCAGTCGTTATGAGCATGTCAGATAAATAGTTTCGTTTGCCTTGAGCATTTACTCTGTTTGTTAGATATCATCGATCATCGGCTCCTAGCCCAGGTGGTCACAGATGGAGGGGAAAAGTTGTCCAAGATATATATATGTAAGATCAATGGGACATTTCTGCCTCATTGCCTTGGGTGCTCGGCTCAGAAGATGCTGAAATCAAGGACATGGAAGCAACGGTTAACAGAATGAAGTATGCTGGGATTGACCATCCAAGAGCGTAGCTATGATATGTTTGATAGTGATAAATGTTCTAAGTTCAGCAGTGATATATAATTCTTTTTTTTTTTTTTTCTTTTTCTCTCCCGGCAGACTCCGTCTAATGATCTACCAGTGATACAACTCTACACGGGAAAATGCCACTTTGAGAGGATCAACCAAAGCTGTTTGTTAGTTATTAGTTTGTAGAACAACCAAACCAGTGGTACAACAATATATAATTGTCTTTCTGGACTTATTAGTTTGTAGAAAGACATGTTTTTGACAAAAGGATGGCAATGTTTTTTTTTCCTCTTTCCTTCTCCTCGTTATTTATAAATCTATATTTAACTGCTTGCAAAGAAATAAACAAAAGAAATAAACAAATTGAAAGGAAAGCGAATGGATTGTATGTATGGAATTTTGAGAGTTGAAAGTCTTGTCTTGATATTCAGACATTACTTCGAACAATTTCAAACACACTATCCATAATCTTCGTTACATATATAAGCCTTCTGGTACGCCTTCTTTCTTCTTGTACATAACCTTCTCCTTTGCCTTTTTGAAGTCGGCATGTGTGACCTGGAGTGAAATAAACATCAAAAGAACAGCTTAAGCTACTGTTCACCGTCATTCAATCGACTCAAGACAAACAATGTACACAACGACTCGAGATAAACCGTCCAATTGCGGTCATATTGACATCGTAGGTCCAGTAAACAACAGACCAACTAGATAACCATTCAATTTTAAAAAATTAAACTTATAAATACTACTTTCACCACGAATTTGAATTTGTTTGTTTTGTCCTCTACTTTCTGAAAATATTTTTTAATTTTCAGAACTTGGTTAAGAATTCTAATGTATCTTTAACGGGTGAAAACCATATTAAAAGAAACGGGGGGAAACAAGCATAGTTCTAAATAATGAAAAGCTAAAAACAGGAGATTTTCTTGCAACATAGTTCAATTGGAAACTGAGGCATCTCTTACCTTCATGCGCCGTTCTCTCAAAGCCAGCAACCCAGCTTCAGTACATATGGCCTTTATATCAGCACCAGAGAATTCATCTTTGGTCATAACAAATTCCTCCAGGTTGACATCGTCTGCTAATGTCATCCTTGATGTGTGTATCTGCAAATCAGACGTTTCGAGGAGTTAAATAAACAAGAAACATTTTTAAAGATCTAAGCAACCCGAACTAAAGAATGGTGTAGTTAATACGCAGCTTCCAAATTAAAATGCTTTCGATTGACAACTAGACCTGAAAAATTCGTCTCCTGGTTTTTATGTCAGGCAAGGGAAACTCAATCTTCCTATCGATTCGGCCTGGTCGAAGCAAAGCTGGATCGAGACTTTCGATTCTGTTTGTAGCTAGTATCACTTTAACATCTCCTCTTGAATCAAAACCATCCAATTGGTTCAGCAATTCCAACATTGTCCTTTGGATCTCGCGTTCACCTCCAGAGTGAGCATCATACCTGCAGGGAGCATGAATAAGAAACCACCATCCTTCTTTTGAAATATGAATGTCAAACAACTGACCTTTTTGTGCCGACAGCATCGATCTCATCAATAAAAACAATGGAAGGTGAAAGATCATCAGCAACCCTGAAGAGCTCTCTTACTAACTTTGGACCATCTCCCAAGTACTTCTGGATGAGTTCACTCCCAACCACGCGCAGGAAAGTGGCTGAAGTTGAGTTCGCAACTGCCTAAAAGAAGGGAAATATGGTTTACAAACTCAGAGAAAATTTTTAACTTACACCATTATATTTCTACATAGCATCCTAGAAAGTCTGAATGATTAAAAGTTTACACAAATGATACCGTATAACACAATAAGTAATAAATCTATTGAACTTGTGGGCATCAAAGTTTTGAAGGGAGAAGAATAAACACTCACCTTTGCAAGCAAAGTCTTGCCTGTTCCTGGCTCCCCATAAAGTATCACACCTTTAGGAGGCCTAATACCTATGTCCTCATATAACTCAGGATGAGTCAATGGCAACTCAACAGCTTCTTTAATCTCTTGTATTTGAGCATCCAATCCTCCAATATCAGCGTATGACTCTAAAGGGGCCTTCTCAACTTTCATCACAGACACCATTGGATCAACCTCATCTTGGAGAAGTCCAACAACAGAAAGTACCTGAAAGGAACCGACGACAGTAGGCAAAATGATCAGCAAATGTCTTGATCATATTCCAACTAAGAAACTAAAGGACATGTGCCTAATTTCGTACAAAGCGCCGACTCGCAAAGTGGTTTCCATCACTACTATTCGACAACAACACTTCAAAGACTTCACAGTTGATAAAAGAAAAGTGGAAATGATTAAGACCTGAACATAAGTTCTGTGGACAAATTTTGAACTAAAACTTTTTAACTGCCAGCATTTTAGATTCCACAACAGTTGGCTAAGTGGTAATACCTAAATCACAGTAACATGTAATGAAGCACGACATAAACTGAATTGGGATTACTAGACTTGGAATATCATCAATATTTGAAGCCATTCCCACAAGTCAAATGCACTTATGCCTACCACATTATGTCCCCATCCAAACTAGAAGTAAGTCTCGAAATTGCAACATCAAACTACACAAGTTAATACTAACAATCTAATACATCAAAAGGAAATGGAATGAACTCCAACAAAAAATCAAATGCCAAAAAACAATTAACAAGAGAGAATTCCAAAAAATATTCAAAAAAATCTGAAAGCCCTATACCTTATTATGCATCAAAATTGCACACCCAGGCTCAAGTTGATCTTTATCAACAAAAGACATAATACCAACGTAATACTCCGGTCCAACAGAGGAGGAAACAATCGCATGATTTTCATCAATTAACTCCTCCAAATTTCCAACACTCATTGGAGATCCTCTCAGATCATCGACTTTAGAGCGATCCTCCTCCGCCTTCTCCTCCTGCGGCTTAAGACGTTCCTGATTAGTGACAAATTCCTCTTCCATTAACAGGTAATCCTTCACACGCTCAAGCTTCAGAAGCCTCAGCCTGCACTTCGTGTGAGGCGTCACTGTCGGCAGCCGAGCCGCCGCCTCCGGTCCTTTCTGCTTCCGCTGTTTCCGGCCAACTCGAGTCGGGGGTGCCGCCGGTTCATATTTCTTGTCTTTCTTTTTATCGCCGTCGGATTTCCGGTCGCCGGGAGCTTGCCGGTTGAGACCACCTGGAGTTCCTTGACCCATTTCTTGCAATCCGAAATAGATGAGAGGGATTCCGATAAATGGCAGCCGCTTGAAGCTAATATTCAGTCCCGGTGACCCATTGAACAAGAAAACAATCGCTGTATTGATATGGGCTTGGGCCCTGCCTAAATATATCTCCTTAATTGGGCTGTTGATTGAGCTCATTTGGGCCTTTTACTTAGTATGGGCTTGGGCATTCGCCCGACGTGTACTTAAATCGGGCTCCTGACCGCTTATTTGAGCCTAGCCCATTTCTGGAGAGGATCGCATTACATATGGGCCTGAGCCTTAAGTCTATATTTCTCACCTTAAATTGAGCTGGGCTTGGGCCTTCAAGATCATCTTACCTTAAATTGGGCTTGCCATTGGACTAATTTGGGCCTTGGGCCTTTGCCTAATATCACATCTTAAATCGTTNATAAAAAAAAAAAAAAAAAAAAAAAAAAAAAAAAAAAAAAAAAAAGAAAAGAAAAGAGAAGAAGAAGAAGAAAGAAAAAAAAGAGAATGCAACTCTTTTGTCCTCCTAGTTCATTCAAGAAGTTATAAGCTTGGACAGTTATAAATATACCCGAGCTGATGGTGTTAATATAACACATACGGAAGCAATTTGAATCTTAGACACTTTTAGAACATTAATTAGAGTAAATAACTAACATGTTCATAAATATTAAAACTTAATGAATTTGAATACTAACATTTTGTAGTTCAAATTCTTTTTTTCCTCACGAACCGGTTTCGAACCACCACTAGTGTCTTTTCCACTATCCTCCGGCCTTAGAACGGCATTGTGGAATCCGGTGAGTGATTAAACTTGGGAGGGATTTTATATATATGAAGAGAGTGTTTTATGATCCCTCTATTTATAGAGTCTTAACATCTAAAAATTCCACTAACATGGATTTTTCCATGAAATGAAGTCAAAATGATTTCAAATTAAAGTAATATTAAATGATTAATTAAACTATTTAATTAATATTTAATATTAATTCAAATGTAAATCCCAATTAATTGGAACACGTATTTGATTAAATTTAAATATATCAGATTCTCTCTTTTTATTTAATTTATAAATAAAACAAAAATGCTGTTAAATATAGGTATATATGTACTGCATTCTCCCTAATTTGAATTCGAACACTTCGAACTCACTCGTCACACTTTCTATGGTTTAGTCCGATATGTGCTAGCAGAGGGACCTAATGGACCTATAGATCATGGGCTCCAACGATCCAAGATTAACCGGTTAAACTCATTAACCTTGTTGACCAACATTCGTTAACTACTAGGACATTCTACTATAGCCTTAGCCTAGTAGTTGCACTCCCCTCACTATAGATATATTTCTATCCATTTGATATAACCATCATTAGTAAGTCGATCCTTCACAGGTTGTTCGTAACTAGAGCTGGGTCAATTTACCGTTTTACCCCTAAAGTTACTTCTTGTTTCTTATGTCTCACTGATCCTCTAATGAACAATTGGTTTGTGGTCCAACCAGTAAATCGAATCCCTTTCAGGCCAATGAGAGGGTGGGGCCCCTTGTTCAAGACTTGGAGTCAGTACTTAAGGGAACTACCTCTCTTCTATCCCTAAAAGTGGGTAGGAGTGAATTCGATCTTGCACCCCACATCCCCAGCCATTTACCCAGTCTTACCCCTGAAATGGGAGGCTTATTGAGTCGGCGAACTTGAGCCACTCTCACCCATGCAAATCTAAGGATAATTCCGATTAAACAAGAGTTCATGGTTAGCTCAGAATTAAGATCGAGTTACCTAGCTCATCGAATGAAAAGAAAATCAGTCTCAACAGTAAACGACATTATAAAGTGAGTGATTTTCTTCATGGTCTGATCTTATGCAATACTCATTGCATAGGATGCCCCCACTCACATGTCTCCACATGTACAATTTTAGTGATCACATTGTTTATATCATATACAAAAGTGGGCCTCATCCACAGTATCCCCAGAATAAGGTACTCAGCCTTATCCTTATACTATAGATCATTTTGACTGAACTTGATCAACTCTTATGTCTCTACATTTAGTTCAAGTAATTATACTATAGCTAGAGTGTTCTTAGTTTATTGGATTTAGATTAATGATCGTAAAGTTCACTTTATTCAATAACAATCTTTACTGAAGAAACAACAATAATAACTTTATTGAAAATCTAATACATTTTTGTTTACAAACTATGAGTTTTAGGACATAAAACCCAACACGAGCCAACCCTGGGACCTATGGGTTATGGACCTGCCACGTTTCTGCTGCGCCACTTTGATAAATCAATGTGAAAACCACTAAACCAGACTCGAAAAACCTATATTACACCATCTCTTCTATACATAAATAAATGAACGTTTATAAACTCATTGACCTTAAATCTTATTCATATCAAATAGAAGGTTATATAAGTGTAGAGCTTTGAAACAAGCAATTCGTTCGATATCTCTTCCATTTATGAATGAGTTCAAACATATTTCGAGGGTCATTCTTTAAGTAAATTCCTTCGTTTTTTTGCCACCCAAATGCAACTCCCATAGCCACATCTTTCAAAAAGCCAAGTGCTGTCTCCCTCGGGCCAAAACACATCAAAGGATAAATGCTCATTTTGACCATCAAAAGTGCACTAAAAACGAGTAGATCCCCAAAGATTCACCTTGAATCTACAATTGTAATCATCTGCAACCTTGATAATACGTGTACCTAAATCATCATCACCAGATTTGCAATAAACATTAAGTTGTGCCTTCGATGGATCGTTTATAATGACCACTCTCCAAGAACTAAAAGGAACTGGTGCTCCAAACGATTGTTTCACGAACCCTAACGCAAAAACGACCAACAAAGCCATACATAATAGGTTTAGACCTTTCATTTTCTTTTGGGTCTCGCTCTCACCACCTTCTAAAGAAATTTCTCTCAATCAAATTAGGATTTATGCATGAAAAAGTTTAGAGAGCTGTCGAAATTATATATATTGTTAAACAATTAAGCTTGTATTCTTTAGAGTTGAATATTCATTGAATTTGTTTAAATAATAATCAACATATTGAGAAAGATTTATTAATGCTCATAAATTCAATCATCCTATTCATGGAAATGGTTTAATGCAGCGTTACCAAAATTAGAGATTGTTAATACTTTTAGTACAAATATTAATGAAAAACCTTGAATGTGCTGTATAATTAGCCCATAAAATATATGTTTTGAAATTTATAATTTATGGAACGCAAATGAGAATAATTTTGTGAATCATCTCGTTTGATTTTGGGAAGAGACAAATAGGTCAGTTTCGAGACGAGGGAATAATCTACCTTTTACAGGATTATTCCAATCTTGCCAAAGACAAATTTTTATTTTCGTTGCCTTTTAGCTTATATAATGGTCGGTCTTCTCTTCCTACCGTACATAAGATAGGCGAGTAAAGACCTCCATTTCATAGTGCCTGGAGAACGGATTGGAGAGAAGAGGAGAAAGAAAAGACTCGAAATGTTATCCGCTGGTACCAAATACAAAGAATTAGTTCCAAATATTGTAAGACTTTACTAAAGTATGTACCAAAGTCATCAAATTTGAACATTCCTTAGAGTTCCGTTGAAAAATATTGAAAGAAACTTAGTTTTTCATATAACGATTTAGGTTTCTCCATTAGGATCTTCTCGAGAGAGTTCAGGGTGTGAGGTATTGTAAACTTGAGTACATACTTTTTTTCTTCCTTAATTTACGTTTAGAACAATCTTTAGTGGATTTGGTATGATACTAAAACGAGAAAACAACTTTTCTACGAGTTAATAACCCTCGTCTCAAAGAGGAAAAAAAATGTAATGGTACACCTATGGAAAATGACTCCAAAATGGCCCGAAAAAGAAAGAGCTTAGGTTTTATTTTTTACCGAACATTCCTTAGAGTTTCATTGAAAAATATTGAAAGAAACTTAGTTTTTAAGCATAATGATTTAAGTGTCTCAATCTCACTAACGATGGACTTAAGCTCTTATAAACGATATTAGATAAAAGTCGATGAGATAGAAGAGAATATATCATAATGTTCAACAAAATCTTATTCATACTATCACATAGATTGTTGCAGACGTGTAGAGCTTTTAAAAACTCATCAAAATCATTTCCATTTATGAATGAGTTCAAACGTATTTCGAGGGTCATTCCTCAGGTAGCCACATCTTTTGAAAAGCCAAGAGCTGTCTCCCTCGGGCCAAAACACATCAAAGGTCAAGTGTCTATTTTGGCTATCGAAAGTGCACAAAAAAACGAGTGGATCCCCAAAGATTTACTTTGAAACTCCAATCGTAATCATCTCCAACTTTGAGAATATGCACATTTAAATCATCATCACGAGATTTACAATGAACATTAAGTTGTTCCTTCGATTCATGATTTATAATGATCGCTCTCCAAGAACCAAAAGGAGTTGGTGCTCCAAAAGATTTCTCCATGAAGCTTAAAACAAAAACGACCAACAAAGCCATACATAATGGGTTTGAGTTTAGGCCTTTCATTTTCTTTTGGGTCTCCATCTTCATTTCAACGTCTTTATTTCTGGATCGACTTAGATTTGTTTGTAATTCATTTTTCAATTAGGTAGAATGAACCATTTATATATAATTGTTATAAATTTTGTATATGGAAAGCTTAATCAAACAATACCATTTATACAATTCCAACTTATCTTATTATGAATCTCTTATCTTTTTATTATGACAATGGATTCTAACGTAGACCCTCTAAGATTCTCTGTGAATTTTCAATTATAAAATAAATATGGCAAACAATTTCAAGGGTGGATAAACATGGTAACATTGATCACGTTTTCATTGATCACGTCTTCATTAAATTTAAAGTATTCTAAAAAAAATCATAATTTTTTTTTAAATATAGAAAAATTTAAACTTTGTAACGTGTTTTCGCTTTTAACTCTGGGATTCACGTAGAACTAGATGAAAATTTTCGTTTAAAGAGGGAGGGAGTGGTGACAAATTTTTTCTTTATTAGTTAAATAGAGTGAGGACAAAATTATATTTCCGGTCGCCGTCCATTAGTTTTTTTAAATAAATATATATTTTTATAAAATATATAAAAATATGAAAAACGATCCTCGTAAAATTTTCATCGAGAATCCTCCCAAAAATAAATAACAAATTTTATGAGATGGAGATTGAAATAAGAGATTACTTGCCTTTCTAGCATTAACTTGTAAAAAAACAAGAGTTGTCACGAACAAACTCATTATTGGCCTAAAATCTTATTCATACTACTACAACAAGGTTGCATGTGTGTAGAGATTTGAAGTAGTTATTCATTTGATAAAGTTCGAAGAACTCACCCAAATCATTTCCATTTATGTATGAGCTCATACGTATTTTTCGGGTCGTTCTTCAAGTAAATTCCATCATCCTTTGCCACCCAAATGCATTTTCCAAGGCCACATCTATCTAGAAGCCAAGTGCTGTGTTCCCCTTCGGGCCAAAACACATCAAAGGTCAAGTGGCCATTTTGGCTATCGAAAGTGCACCAAAAACGAGTTGTTCCCCACAAATTCTCTTTGAATTTCCAGCCATAATCATCTCCAACTTTGAGAGTCTGTGCATTTAAATCATCATCCCTAGATTTACAGTGAACATTAAGCTGTGCCTTCAATTGTTGATTTATAATGATCACTCTCCAAGTACTAAAAGGAATTGGCGATCCAAATGATTGCTTGACTAAGCTTAAAGCAAAAACAACCAACAAAGCCATACATAATGGCGTTAGGCCTTTCATTTTGTTTTTTGTTTTTTTGTTTCTCACTCTCAATAATTTCTAAAAGAAATCTCTCATTTTATAATGGAATTAGGGTTCATGCATGAAATGCTATGAATGGTGATAATGGAAATGTTTTAATGATTTCTTGGAATATTAAGTAAGTTTATCGAGCATGTTCTAAAAACAATTTTGTTATTAATGAAAAACGATCGCATATCATAATATTTACATGATCTAAGCTTTTAAATTGATCTTATCATAAAATAAATATAAAAATTTTTTATTAAATTTTATATGTATTCTAACCAAATAAAAGAAAATCACAATTAATTTTTTTTCCAAGTACAGAAAAAATTTCTAAGACAGGTAGAGGACAATAATGTGGCAACAATTCAACTAAACCCGATATAATAAAATTGATCGATAAACATGTTTTTACAAAACTAAGTTGATAGAATCAATCTTGGGACTTGTGGGTTACGGGCCCACCACGCTTTCGCTGACCACTATGATGAGTCAATATAAAATTCACTAAACCAAACCCAAAAAGCCTATATTGTTAGACGAACACGACTCTCCACAATGGTATGATATTGTCCACTTTGAGCGGCTTTGCTTTGGGCTTCCCCAAAAGGCCTCATACCAATGGAGTTAGTATTCCTCATTTATAAACCCATGATCATTCCCTAAATTAGCCGATGTGGGACTTTCATATTTTTGACTGCCTTCGTACCTTCGAGGAGGCTTTGCTTTGGGCTTCCCCAAAAGGCCTCATACCAATGGAGTTAGTATTCCTCATTTATAAACCCATGATCATTCCCTAAATTAGCCGATGTGGGACTTTCATATTTTTGACTGCCTTCGTACCTTCGAGGAGGCTTTGCTTTGGGCTTCCCCAAAAGGCCTCATACCAATGGAGTTAGTATTCCTCATTTATAAACCCATGATCATTCCCTAAATTAGCCGATGTGGGACTTTCATATTTTTGACTGCCTTCGTACCTTCGAGGAGGCTTGACTCCTTGCCTTCGTACCTTCGAGGAGGCTTGACTCCTTTTTTCTTTTTGGAGTCCTTTGTTCGACATTCGAGGATTTGCCAATCTATTGGCACGGCTAAGTTTAGGGCATGGCTCTGATACCATGTTAGACGAACACGACTCTCCACAATGGTATGATATTGTCCAATACCATGTTAGACGAACACGACTCTCCACAATAGTATGATATTGTCCACTTTGAGCGTAAGCTCTCATGGCTTTGCTTTGGGCTTCCCCAAAAGCCTCATACCAATGGAGTTAGTATTCCTCACTTATAAACCCATGATCATTCCCTAAATTAGCCGATGTGGGACTTTCATCATCCAACATATATTACATCACAATAAACCATTTATTTATAAAAAGACTCATCCAAATCATTTTCATTTATGAACGAGTTCAAACTTATTTTGAGGATCATTCTTCAAGTAAATTCCTTCATCTTTTGTTACCAAAATGCAATTCCTGACCTTTTTTGAAAAGCCAAGAGCAGTCCCCCTTAGGCCAACACACATCAAAGGTCAAGTGTCCATTTTGACTATCAAAAGTGCACCCAAAACGAGTGGATCTCCAAAGATTCACTTTGAAACTCCAATCGTAATCATCTCCTCACGATATTTACAATGAACATTAAGTTGTGCCTTCGATTGATGGTTTATAATGACCACTCTCTAAGAACCAAAAAAGGAGCTGGTGCTCCAAAAGATTGCTTCATGAAGCTTAAAACAAAAACGATCAACAAAGCCATACATATTGGGTTTGGGTTTAGGCCTTTCATTTTCGTTTGGATCTCACTCTCAAAAACTTCGATTAGGGTTTATGCTGAGATTATACATTAGTAAACCGCTAAGCTTGTACTATTTAGAGCGGAATATTCTTTGAATTTGTTTAAACAATAATCAACATACATCCTATTCATGGAAATGGTTTAATGTTTAGGGTTACCAAAATTAGAGATTGTTAACACTTTTAGTACAAAATATTAATGAAAAACCTTCTCACTAATAATCTCATAAAATATATGTTTTTGTAATTTATTGCAAATGAGATCGCCTTTGATCTTGTTTGATTTTGGGAAGAGATAAACCGGTCAGTTTTGAGGTAATGAATAATCAACGTTTTGTGGGATTGGATTATTCTTGTCGAAATATTTATCCATGAATTAAAGATATAGATATTCATATTGAAATTGAATATTTTATCGATACAAATGTATTTTCGTGTTAAAAAGTGCTATATAATTGAGAACTATGATCTATGAAGACATGTTTTTATTATATATAGCACACAACTTTGGTGTGCATCACAACATAGATGATGGTTTTTTCGAACGATTCCATTCATGAATTTTTTCAAATGCCTGGGTTTGAATGTTAAACAAGAAAAAACCCTTTTCATCAACAGCCCAAATGCAGTTTGAATTGTTGCATCGGTCGGAAAGCCAATGTTTTTTTTCAGTCCAAAAAACCTGGAACGATGCTTGCCCTATGTCACTATTAAAGTCGCATGAAATCGATGTTGTCTGCAACGAATTCTCCTTAAATTCCCAATAGCATTCCTCTTTGAATGTAAGAGATCGTACACCTAAATCATAAATTTATGTCAGATTGCCTCAACTTTAATTTAGAAAAATGTCAAAATTTTAATTCAATAAATCATTGGCTAAGTACTAATTTAAGGCTAACTCAATTAGACAAGACAACATATGCACAAATATAACATCCTTAATTTTGAACTAAAAGTATTATACTTCTAAATCAAATAATACAGATCTATGGTCTCATTGAATAATTTATCAATGTGCAACACTAACACTTACCTAAATCATTGTCTTCAGACGTGCAATGGATGTCTAGAGTATTAGTTTTGACATAGTTAACAATTGTCACTCTCCAAACCGATCTCGGAGATTGTTGGGCAAAGCAAATGAAGACATTGAAAGTTGAAACAAAAGTAAACAGCAAAATCACCGAGAGATTATTCATAGCCTTCATTTCTGGATCGACTTAGATTTATTTGTGTTTCATTTTTCAATTACGTAAAATGAACCATTGATATATAATCATTATGAATTTTGTATATGGAAAGCTTATCAAACACGTACCATTTATATACACAATGCCAGCCTATCTTATTATGAATCTGTCTTTTTATATTATGACAATGGATCCTAACATAGACCTTTCAATATAGCAACATTTTTAAGGGTGGATGAAAATGGTAACATTGATCATGTTCTTTCTAAATAATACATGAATCGTTTCTGAATTATAATTTGTTTCCTTTTAAAGAAAGTCGAGATAAAAACTTATTTTTTTTCCAACATTCAATGGTTAAAATTGATAATTTTCAAAAAGAAAAAGGTACGTGAATAGAGTACATACCTTCCTCTATTCGTGATTATTTTATTTTTCAACGATTTCTATTAGAAGAAAAATATGAACAATCTTCCTGTTCTAAAATCACGAACTTTTTTTCTTTTGAAATAAAGAAAATTTTGAACTTTGTAACGTGATTTCGCTTTAATTTGTGGGATTGGCCTTGAACTAGGTGAAAACTTTCGTTTAAATGGAGAATGAGGGAGGGAGTGATGACAGATTTTTTTCTTCGTTAGTTAAATAGAGTGGAGATAAGATTATATTTTCCGTCTCCATCCATTAATTTTTAAATATATATATGAAAAACGATCATCGTGAAATTTTCATCAAGAATCCTCCCAAAAATAAATAACAAATTTTCTGGAGATGAAGATTGAAATAGGAGACCATCTTCTCGTCTATGTAAATGTATATTTCTTTTCATTTTTCACGTAGTAAAAGATTACTTGTTTAACTAGAGTTGTCACTAACAAACTAATTATGGCCTCAAATTTTATTCATACTACTACGAACAAGGTTACATGTGTGTAGAAAATCATTTCCATTTATGTGTGAGCTCATACGTATTTTTCGGGTCGTTCTTCAAGTAAATTCCATCATCTTTTGTAACCCAAATACATTTCGCAAAGCCACATCTATCTATAAGCCAAGTGCTGTGCTCCCCCTCGGGCCAAAATACATCAAAGGTCAAGTGGCCATTTAGGCTATCAAAAGTGCACCAAAAACGAGTCGTTCCCAAAAAATTCTCTTTGAATGTCCAACTATAATCATCTCCAACTTTGAGAGTATGTACATTTAAATCATCATCACCAGATTTACAATGAACATTAAGTTGTACCTTCGATTGATGGTTTATAATGATCACTGTCCAAGTACTAAAAGGAAATGGCGATCCAAATGATTGTTGGATGAACCTTAAAGCAAAAATGACCAACAAAGCCATACATAATGGTTTTAGGCCTTTCATTTTGTTTGTTTTTTTTTTTTTTTTCCTCTCACTCTCACTGAATATTAAGCTTTTGCTATGACATATGAATGGTGATAACTTCAATCATCATATTTATGGAAGCGTTTTAATGATTTTTTTAGAATATTAAGGTTATCCAAGGTTGTTCTAAAAACGATATTGTTAAAACTTTTTAGTACAACTTTTAATTTTTTTTTCTAAGTATAGAAAAAATGTCGGGTGCGCTTATACTACTTTGTTAAGGTATAGGACAATAACGTGGCTGGTTTACCAACAATTCAACCAAAACTGATATAATAAAATTGATCGATATTCATGTTTTTACCGAACAAAATTAATAGAATCAATCCGTTGAACAAAAGATTATATGTTTAGATGCTTTATGAGATTATAAATGAATTCGAATTCCTAATTGAGGTGAATAGGCATAATTTCATAATAAATGAAAATTATAAATGCCAAAATTTAAGAGTTTTCAATATAAATGTATCTTCTCGATTAATTTTATGGAACAAGAATATTTTAGAGTATGATGATAATAATCCTCCTTTAATACCGATTGAGATCATTGTAAGAGAAGGTGAGCATAAAATGACAAATCTTGGGACAAAACATGTTTTTTTTTTATTCTTTTTGAGCATAACAAGTAATCTTTAACAATATTTTTTTCAAAAAAATGTTGTGCGAGTTGGCTGGGTTCAGATTAGAAAGTTGCAATTGACAGTCATTTTATTTTTAAGGAAAATTGACCTCGGTTCTTTGCATATATCTGTTTTATGATCCTAACCTTCCCATTTTAAATTATTTTACATATTTTCTTTCCTCCTACATTGTTACCTTTTCTAGTTTAAACCCACAAACATTCGTCAATAATGAAAGGTTCTTGAGTAGTGTGATACCAGAGTAAAGGGGTACATGGATGAACTGGGATTACATCTGAATGAGAGCAATCCAGAGTATATATGACTAAGAAACACTTAAAAAGAATTGAAAGTTACTACCTATATCAACAAGGTACACCTTCCTTTTTGGTGGTCAATCATAGGAACTCTGAGAATAAGTGTGTTGTGGTTTGAGCAATTTTATGTTGGGTGATCTCTTGAGAATTTTAGTAACAAATATGTGAGAGAAGACAAAACATGCTGGAATGACTCATGTTGGTCTGTGGGGATAGTTTTCACTCTTAGAAATAAGGAGTAAGTAACTTGACTATATCGTCCAGATTTTGAATCTTAACCATGGGCCGTTCAAGTAGAAACTTGAAACCCAACCAAATTATCAACATCAAAAGAACACTAAAATTCGAAAAGATGCCTCCCACTTTTATTAGACTTAAAAAATATACAACATCTTAAGCCTATAAAGAAATGTCATAACTGATCTCTATAGAATTATTACATGGGTAAGCAATGAAAAAAAAGTTTTTGTTGAAGCAAAACGAGTGAGGAAGATTTTACTTCATTTTTTCCATTCGGATATCCATTCAAACCTTTCCTCATGAATATTTTTCAAGTAAATTCTATCATCAAAAGCCGATCATATGCAATTTTGAAAGTTGCATCGTAGAGAAAGCCAAAACGATCTATCTGGCCAAAAGACTTCAAATGCATTATATCCATTCAAACTATTAAAGTTTCACCAGAACAAAGTCGTTTGCCAAAAATTTATTCGGAAGCTCCTGTCAAAGTGGGCTTCCTTCCCCAAAACGCGTCTGCTCAAATCGTCGTGTTTTGATTTGCAATGAGCATTTAAAACTGAGTTCGTTTGATAATTGTAAATAGTCACTTTCCATTCTCTCTATAGCTTGTATCTTGGATCCTGCAAAAACATGTGTTAATAATAAAGCTTGATTTCAAAGCAAACAATAAGATATAACAGAAGCGGGTTAGAGGTTTCATTTTTTCTTTAGATACTCGAGGTTCTTTTGTTGATGCTTAACCATTTGGGTTTTGGTTCATTATATAACAAAACATCTCGGGTTCAACAATCTCTAAATGTTGCTATGAATGCATTGAAATGGGATATCGGTACGTATTGCATAATTATAAATATCAATTCATTTTAATTTGCCATTTTTTTTATGAACGTGGAAAAACAATGCTGTGTTATTTTTAACTAAACAATAAAGTAAAACACAAACCAGACCATTATATTTGCTATATTTTTTCCTTAATTAGCATCAATTATCAATTATCTCGAGCAATGATTTTTTTAAAAATATTTATCATTTTTTTTCTTTACATTAAATGGTAGAAAAGTCGATACATTTAACGAGAATAAGAGAATCACGTTAGTATGATAAAAACAAAATCAAAATTTAAAAGTATGCTCACAAGTTCAAATCTTCCATCCACATATTTTAACACACACAAAAAGAAGATCGGTAACAACTGCTCTTGTTTGTTACGTATCGTTGGGTCTGTTACGTATTTTCGTTAGTCTCATGGTTTTAAAATGTTCCTTAAGAATTTCACACTTTTATAAGAAATGTTTCATTCCCAACTCCAATTGATATGAGATCTCAGAATTCACCCCACAGTCTTATGAGATCTCACAATTCACCCCACAATCCACTTCGTTGGGAGCTCAGCATCCTCGCTAACACATAGCATGGTGTCTGGCTTTAATATCATTTGTAACAACCACACCAATGATGGGCTTGGACGGTTGCAAATGGTAGAGGAAAACAGGAAACAAAAAATATATTATAAGACTTAGGAAAACAAAAATACGTTATAAGACTTAGGAAAGCGGAAAAAAAATACATTATAAGACGACATAAACCATTTCTACAAAGGTAAAATTTTATTTAATTTACATACTTTATTTTTATTCTTAATAAAATCAAACGTAAATCCAACGGTTGCAAATGGTAGAGGAAAACGGGAAACAAAAAATACTTTATTGACATGTACTCTTTTTTATATTAAAAATTTCCATATAATTGAGAATTCAAACGATTAATAGATTTTTTATTAGAATAGTACTACAGCAAGCGCGTCACAACTTGTGCAGAAAAGAAAAGATTTGATGTGAAGTAAGGCGAAAGTGATGGTTTTGTCTAAGAAGTCCGGGGATGAATGAACTCCCATACATTTGCTTTACCATTATACTGAAAACCCTTCTCATCTGCACCTCAAATGCAGTGAAAATCCTTGCATCTTTCTTCAAGCCAATTTCCATGCTTTGGCCAAAAAACCGAAAGCTTCCCATAATGGCGGCTAAAGTTGCACCAAAACAATGTTGTCACCAACAAATTCTCTCTGAATTCTCAATTATATTCTTGACTTGACTTAAGAATATGCTCTCCTACATACAAAAGTTACGTCAAATGGGCACAAATTCAATTAAAAAAATGAAAAAAGAAACTATCAATTCCATAAATTTAGATATAAATAAAATAATATATAGTTTATCATGGTGCAACTCCCTTATTTACTTAAATTGTCATCTTTTGACTTGCAATGGGCTAGTAGAGGTACGTCTTGATCGTTAAATTTGGAATTTGTCGTGCAAAACAAGTGAAGACTTCATTTTTATTGACTTACAATTTGTTTGTGTTTCATTTTAGATCCCTTTGAACCATACATATATATATATATAATCATTGTAAACAACAAACATAGGTTCTTTACAACTTTTAAAAATAAAATTTTGACGCTATTAAAAGAAAAAACGAAAAAACTAAATGGATATTAAAAGTATTTGTTTGTTAGGTTAAACTTTACTTAGCAGAGCAGACCACCAAAAACTTAGGTTATGTTTTTTCTCTCCGAGCCATTATAAACTTCTCCCAACTCCTTCTCCAGTTTCTTCTATTTTGTTTCTAAAAAATTTTCAATAAATTCGAGACCTTGATATTCACGTTTACGTTAGTAATTTATTCTTCGCTAGAATCAAGACCTTGAAATTTTTCATTGAAATCAAGACGTTGATATTCAATAAAATCATTTCATTAAATATGACGTTAGTAATCGAGAACATGCTTTTCTTTTCTTTATGAATCTTTAGTGATAATTTTTACGAAAAAAATGTTTTGAGTTAAGTTCTTTGCATATATCCGTTTTTTTTAACCTAACCTTCCCATTTCCAATTATTATACATATTTTATTTTCGTCCTAAATTGCTACCCTTTCTAGTTTAAACCCACAATTATTCCTCGATAATGAAATAGTTTTGAGTAGTGTAATACTGGAATAAAACAGGGATACATGAGTGAATGAAGCCACATGGTTCGGAAAGCCAAAACTTTTTCTCTAGCCAGAAAACCTCAAATGAACCATGTCCATTTAAACTATCAAAGTTGCACCAAAACAATGCCAAAAGTTTATTTTGAAGCTCCAATCGAAGTGGGCTTCCTTCTCCAAAACGCGCGCACCCAAATCGTCGTCTTTTGACTTGCAATGAACATTTAAAACTGAATTGGTTTGAAAATTGTAAATAGTCACTTGCCATTTGCTCCCTACCGCTTGTATCTTGGATCCTGCAAAATATGCGTTAATAATAATGCTTGTTCGAGAAGGTAATTTAATGTTAATATCTATGCAAAATATTAAATGCAATAAACGTTTTGAGGTTGGATATCCACCTGTGTTGCATAGTTATAAATATCTAACTCTTTTGGATTCACTCTTTCTAATAAGCAAAACTAGGTCATTGCATTTTCTATAATATAATTTCTTCTTAATTAGCATCCATTATCAAACATATGAAGCACATTAAAATTATAAAGGGTTCTTTTAACAATATTTATTATTTTCTTCTTCACATTAAATGATAGAAAAATAGATAAGGTTTTGTTTAACAACTCCATGGATGAATGAATTGTATGTTTGTGTTCGAATATTAAATAAGGAAACAACAGCCCAAATGCAGTCAGTATTGGTGCATCGTTCTGAAAGCCAATGTCCTTTTTCGGGCCAAAAAACCCCGAACGAAGTCTGCCTATAATTTGCTGCTAAAATTGCACCAAAATAATGTTGTCCGCCACAGATTCTCGTTAAATTTCAACTCGTATTTCTCTGGGACCTTAAGGATATGCTCCCCTAAATCAAACACAGATATAAGAGAGTTAGAGAGTTAGAGTTTTGAAATTTCACCCTAACTATTTAATTTAAAAGAAACGATCATTTACATAAAATAACATTACAAAAAATACAGATTTATGATTTCATTGAATAATTTTTCCTCCCTTACCACTCCGACTTACTTAAGTCATCGTCTTTGGACTTGCAATGAACCGTCAAAAGTTCAGAATTTTGATTGTTAGCAATTGTCACTCTCATATATGACCATGCAGGTAAGGTACGATAGCCAAGCAAGTGAGTACGTGTTAAAGAATGAGAAATAGAAATAGAATTGAGAAAATGTGTATTCTCTAATATATCCTTTAAATAGAATACAGTCTAATAACTAATACCTACAACAAATAAAATATAAACTAATTAAATATCGAGAATAAAATAAAATATACTATAAATTAAATCTAAAAGAAAGAATATTAAGATATAATATCTAAGATTTATTCTATAAATAATATATCTCAACGTTAAAAGTACTTGGGACATTGTAGCATGAATAAAGAGTCTAAATCATGACTTGAATTTATCTCGACTCGTTCTGATCACAACTTGTGTACACACTTGTCTTGGCTATGTAGCTCAGGTTTCATTCTTAAGTCTTGATATTCACTCAGTCTTATTTCATACCTAATACATGTTTCTAAGTCATGAGTTCTCATAGAGCTAGTCACTAGGCCCTACAAGCTCATTCGATCGTGTTATAGGGTTCTATCAAAATTCATTATTCCTCGTTATAGGGAGTGGTCAAAAAATTGGATGATCCGAAAATTCAATCAATCCAACTCAAAAGTACTGTAAAATCCGATGACCAAATCATTACGGAAATGCTAGGGTCATTAAGTGCCAAATCCAGACTTGGAATCTTGGATATGGATCATTACAAGTAAAAACTTGGAACCCCTAACAAAATTATCAACATCAAAAGAACTCTAAAATCTCAAAAGATTCCTTCCGTTTTTATTAGACTTAAAAAATACAACATCACAACATCGTAGGCCTATAAGGACACATAACAACTCTATTGAATTGTTACGCGCGTAAGCAATTAAAAGTAAAAAGAAAAAAAAAAAAGAAGTAGGTTTTGTGGGAGAGAAATGAGTGAGGGAGATTTTACTTCATTTTTTCCAAGTGTGTACCCGTTCAAACTTCTTGAATGGAACATTTTTTAAGTAAAATCCATCATCAAAAGCTGCCCAGATGCAGTTTGAATAGTCACATCGTTCAGAAAGCCAAAACTTTTTTTCTGGCCAAAAAACCTCAAATGAATTATGTCCATTCACACTATTAAAGTTACACCAAAACAAAGTTGTTTGCCAAAAGTTTATTTTGAAGCTCCAGTCGAAGTGGGCTTCCGTCTCCAAAACGCGCGCCCCCAAATCGTCGTCTTTTGACTTGCAATGAACATTTAAAACCGAGTTCCTTTGGTAATTGTAAATAGTCACTTTCCATTCGCTCCCTACATCTTGCCATTTTCTCCCTACACCTTGTATCTTGGTTAGTGCAAAACATGTGTCAATAATAATGCTTGATTCCAAAGCAAACAATAAGATATAACACAAGCTGGTTAGAGGCTTCATTTTTTCTGGCGATACTCGAGACTCTTTTTTAATGCTTAACCATTTGGGTTTTGGTTCATTATATAGCCAAAAAAAATTAATCTTGAACAAGCTCTTAATCCTGTTCAGGAAGGTAATTTAAGATTAATATTCATGAAAAAAAAAAAAAAACTAAATACTATGAATGTTTTAAGGTTTATAAATATCAATTTTTTTTTTAATTTTCTATTTTTTATGGAGATGGAAAAACAATTATTATTCATTAAATAATAAATAAAGTTGCATTTTCTATATTTTTCTCTAATTAGCATACTCGACCACATTAAGGTAGAGTTATAAATGGTTTTTTAACGATATTTATCATTTTTTTTCCTTAACAGTAAAAGGCTAGAAAAATAAATAAACATTATATGGTAGAAAAAAAGTTTAAATGAGTATTTAATATTAATTCATTAAATAGTGCATTTAAGAAAAATGTTTCAATATACATTTTAATTAAAATTGACATTATTACATTATAGTAATTCAAAATATGTTATTATAAAAAATATAAAAGAGTCTAAATCATGGCTTGGATTTATCTCGGACTCCTTTTGATCCACAGCTTGCGTACTCATCAACGTCTACCATGTAGCTCGTATTTCATTTGTAAGATAATAGTAGCGTGAATAAATATAAAACATTTAAATAAGTTCATATTTGAATAAAATATTGACATCGAAATAAAATATTAAAGTTGTTATTCATATTGGCTCCTATATTTTATTCTACGTTCACAATTAATTTAAAATGTTCTCCGAGTTGGCTGGCTTCAAATTAGAAAGTTGTTATCGAGGAAAATTGACCTCAGATCTTTGCATATATCCGTTTTATGATTCTAACCTTCCCATTTACAATAATTATACATATTTTCTTTTCGTCCTAAATTGTTACCATTTCCGGTTTAAAACTACAAATATTCTTCAATAATAAAAGGGTTTTGAGTATAGTGATACCCAAGTAAAAAAGAGTATATGAACAAACCAAGATTACATCCAAATGAAAGTGACAAGAGTATAGATGACTAAGAAAGGTCTAAAAAGAAATGACACTTACTACTTATATCAGCAAGGCGCACTTTTCTTTTTGGTGGCTTAATCATAAGAATTTCGAGACTAAATGTGTTTTGTTTGGACCAATTTTATGTTGGGAGATATCTTGAGAATGTTCGTAGCAAACATGTGAGTGAGGAAAAGATATGCTGAAATGACACATGTTGGTATGTGGAGATAATTTTCACTCTTAAAAAGCAATAAGTAAGTAACATGACCATATCGTCATAGAAATGGTAGGACCATTAAGTGTCAAATCCAAATTTCAAATCTTGGACATGGGTCATTACGAATAGAAACTTGAAACCGAGCCAAATTATCAAAAGAACTCTAAAATCCCAAAAGGTTCCTCCCACTTTTATTAGACTTAAAAAATACAACATCTTAGGTCTATAAAGACACCCAACAACTCTATTGAATTGCTACGTGTGTGTAAGCAATCAAACATAAAAGAAAAGAAAAAAGTGGTTTTGTGGGAGCAAAACGAGCGACTGAGATTTTACTTCATTTTTTCCAGTGGTGTACCAATTCATACTTCTGGAGAGGAATATTATGCAAGTAAAGTCCACTATCAAAAGCTCCCCAAATGCAGTTTTTATAGTCACATCGTTCAGAAAGCCAAGAGCTTTCCTCCGGCCAAAAAACTTCAAATGAAGCGTGTCCATTCGCACCATTAAAGTTGCACCAAAATAAAGTCGTTTGCCAAATGTTCATTTTGAAACTCCAGTCGAAATTGGCCCTCTTCTCCAAAACGCGTGCACCCAAATCATCGTCTTTTGACTTGCAATGAACATTTAAAACTGAGTTTGTTTGAAAATTGTAAATAGTCACTTTCCATCTACTTCCTGCCTTTTGCCGTTTACTCTCTACAGCTGGTATCTTGGTTCCTGCAAAACATGTATTAATAATAATGCTAGATTCCAAAGAAAACAATAAGATGAAACAAAAGCGGGTTTGAAGCTTCATTTTTTCTTTAGACAGAGGCTCTTAACCATTTGGATTTTGGTTCATTATATAGCAAACAAAATCTTAGTGTCCAACTCGCTCTTAATCCTATTTGGGAAGGTAATTTAAGGTTAATATTCATCGGAAAAACATTTATTTTTCATTAAACAATAAAGGAAAACACAAATTAGACTTCTTACATTTTTTATATTTTCTCCTTAATTTGCACGGTTGAGCACATTAAGTGTCTTATAAATGGTTATATCAGCGATATTTATCATTTTTTTTGTTCACATTAAACGAAGAAAAATAGGCATGATTCACATATTTTAACGCACAAAAATAGAAAAACATCTGTAATAGCCTAAACTCATCACTAGATAGTCTGTTTTGACTCATGTTAGGTATTGTGACATTCTCACGGTTATAAAACGTGTCTTTAAAGAGAGGTTTCTATATCTTTATAAGAAATGTTTCGTCCTCGCTAACACATTGTCTAGTATTTGACTTTGATATCATTTGTAAGAACCAAAATTTTTAATAGCCCAAACTCACCGAGCATGGACTTAGATTGTTGCAAATGGTAGAGAAGAACGAGAAATGAATCATTCATTATAAGACTTGTCAACCCCATTTCTACAAAAGTAAAATTTTATTTATTATTGACGGATTGAGCTATGCTTGAATGACATAAACTCAAGGAGTAGTTATCTATAATTTTTAGTTCAAAGAAAATTCTATCGACGCGGCTCCCATTTAGTTATCAACTCATAGTTGTTATTCTGAGAACTATTTCTCACATAGATTCCATCATCCCTTACTGACCAAATGCACACATACCCGTGGCACCGAAAGTATAGTACAGGATCACGAGAGTTGAATACTTCTAAAGCAGCATGACCATATGGGCTATTTATGTTGCACCAAAACAATGTAGTCAACCATACATTCTCTCGAAAATCCCATTTGATGTTGTTTCCAACTTTAAGTGTTTGTCGTCCCAAATCGTCGTCTTTAGATTTACAGTGAATTCTCAACGTTTCTCCATGGCTCATGTCGTTAAATACTCGTATCCTCCAAGCATCAAAGCGATATGCAAAGCATGATTCAGACATTACGAACGCCAACACCAAAAGTAAAGCCAAACAAGATCTCATAGTTGCCATTTCTACTTCTTTTTGAGTAACTTTACGAACTCAAATTCTTATTTATATTGTAGAGATGAAGAAACCATTAACTATTTTCACCATTAATAACTCCATACATATTTAATAAACTTAAATATAATTAATTATAATCAAGGACGTTTTTTTTATTTATTTTGTCAACATATAACGTGTTATTAAAGAGTTATGAAATAGATATGTTTAATACCTATTTAATTTAAAATTTTATTTTTTAAATATATTTTGTAATGTGAAAATTTAAAGAACCAACTTTATCGTCTTAACATCTCTAACGGGATAGTTAAACTTAAAAGGATCAAATTATAAGAGTTTGAGAAACCATTTTTAATAAAATTGTGTCCCATCAAGAAACACAAAAGGGCAAAATAGGAATTTAATAAAATTGTAACGAAATTCCTAAAAGGGTATTACCAAATATGCTTCACACATCCTTGACTAATAAAATAGTAAATAAGATGATGAAACAAACACTTTCGTGTCGTTTTTCTTCTAACACTAAACGAACCTGATGAAAAGATTATAGATTTAAATCTATGATCACGATAAATTATTATTTAAAAAAAAAAAAAACCTAAACGGACTCCAAACATTACAAAGTACATTTAAACAGGCTAAATTTATAAAACTCCAAGTTTACTTAAGGGATCTTAACAAATCCTCCACCAACTCCAATTCCGATACCGCCCCCACCATATCCACCAATACCACCGCCGAGCCCGCCTAAGCCGCCACCCCCACCGTATCCACCAATGCCACCACCGAGCCCGCCTAAGCCACCACCCCCTCCAAGTCCACCAGTGCCACCACCGAGCCCACCTAAGCCACCACCCCCTCCATGTCCGCCAATGCCACCGCCGAGCCCACCTAAGCCACCACCCCCTCCGAGTCCACCAATGCCACCGCCCCCTCCAAGTCCGCCAATGCCACTGCCACCGCCGAACCCGACAACGCCCCCAGCCCCTCCAAAGGGGAGTCCACTGTCACCAATGCCAGAGAAGCCACCAACCCCACCATAGTTGACGAAGTTTTTTTGGTCACTGACGCTTTTTGCCCCATCATTTGGGGCAGTTCTTGCAGTAACACAGCCTGCAAATGCAACCATAACCATAGCCATAGCCATAACCAAAATCAGCTCATTCGCCATTTTCAAGGCCACTTTACGGAAAAATGGTCTAATTGGTGGCTTTTTAAAGAACAAAAGGAGACGGTGAACTGTTGAGGGAAATTGAATGAGCAAGCCGATTGAGTTATTGCTGTGACATACAATCCATCGTGATTCAAATCATGAGTGCCATGAACCTCATGAGAGTATTAACTCTCAAGTTATTTGGGCTCAGCCCTTCAAAGATGAGGCCCAAAAAACGCCTCCAAAACCCAAACATGGCGTCGGCGTGGGCCCTATCTTCCTTTATGAGGCTGAGAAAACTCGTGTTGTTCTTTGTCCATCGCGCGAAGCCTCACCTGCTTCGTTCATCTCTCCAATTTCGCCATCGACTCGGTGTATCTGATTGATTCAAATGGCTTCTTCGTGTCTATTTCACAATTTACCTTCAATTTCATCGCACCCATTAGAACGCCATAGAAACTCAACCATTTTCGCCCATTCGCAGTTCCTTCCTTTGAATTCGTTGAAGCTCCGAAAACAATCTTTCCTCTGGTATTCACGAATTGGGAAGCTTAGAAATCGAAGCTCTGCTTCTTTCCCTGTTGTATATGCTGCACAGAACAATTTCTTGAGAGGTTAGTTTATGGTTTCTGATTCGTTATCAATGTTGTTTTATGTTTATACATCTAAATACTTAGAATTCAAATCTGTAATTTGATAATTTAGAGGTCATATGGACATGATTTAACAAGTTTTGTTTGGTTAGTGTTTCTAATTTCATCTTTGATTATTGAAAAAAGAAACCCAAACATATTTGGTAATCATCTTGTTAACTGGTTAAGCGAGCTGGAAATGAAGTGGTCGAGTTGCTACCTAAAGGGTCATCATAGGAACTTGTCAAAAATAAAATAAAATTCTTTAGATCCCACTTTAGTTAGAAAGGGTAACTAAACATTTCTTATAAGTGTATGGAAACCTCTCTCTAGTAGATGTGTTTTAAAATCGTGAGGTTGACGACGATACGTAATGGGTCAATGCGGACAATATCGGCTAGTGGTGGGCTTAGGTTGTTATAAATGGTATCAGAGTCCGTCACTGGGCGGTGTGCCAGCGAGGACGCTGGCCCCCAAGGAGGTGGATTGTGAGATTCCACATCGGTTGGAAAGGGGAACGAAACATTCCTATTAAGGGTGTGGAAACCTCTCTCTAGTAGACACGTTTTAACACCATGAGGCTGACGACGATATGTAATGGGCCAAAATGGACAATATCTACTAATGGTGGGCTTGGACCGTTACAAATGGTATCAGAGCCCGTCACCGGACGGTGTGCCAGCGAGGACGCTAGGGTCCCCAAGGAGGGTGGATTGTGGATTCCACGTCGGTTAGAGAGGGGAACGAAACATTCCTATTAAGGGTGTGGAAATCTCTCTCTAGTAGACACGTTTTAAAACTGTGAGGCTAACGGCAATATGTAATGGACCAAAATGGACAATATCTACTCATGATGGGCTTGGACTGTTACAAATGGTATCAGAGCCCGTCACCGGACGGTGTGCCAGCAAGGAGGGTGGATTATGAGATTCCACATCGGTTGGAGAGGGGAACGAACATTCCTATTAAGAGTGTGGAAACCTCTCCCTAGTAGACACGTTTTAAAACCGTGAGGTTGACGGTGATATGTAACGGACCAAAACGGACAATATTTGTTAGCAGTAGACTTGAATCGTTAATTTTTGTACCTCATTCTGACATGGTGAAGCCTTAATTCTCTTGGAAAATTCTATGAACAGTTTTTCAGACAGTTTGGAAGGTTGGAAAGGATGGGATTGAGGCAGGAACAGACCTGGTGCCTGTGAGTTCCTCTAAAATCTTCCCCTTTTAGAACTAAACTTTGAGTTCACTCAAGATCAAATGGGGATAGTTTTTCAGCGGCAAGAAGAAAAGGATCTAATTGTGTGTTTGTGGCCTTGTTTTCAGGACTCTGTACCAAGGCCAGTAGCAAGGATATCTGTTGCAATAGCTGCATTATCTATTGGACTCTTTTTGCTCAAGTCAGTCCTATCTACAGCCGCATTTGTGCTGGTATATTACATCTTCACGGTCCTCATGGTCCACTTGTTCTATAACTATTGTATTGGACGATATCTGGCACAAACTTACTGAACAAAGAATTGTATGGTCCACTTGTTCTATAACTATTGTATTGGACGATATCTGGCACAAACTTACTGAACAAAGAATTGTATGGATGCAGGCTATGGTGGGAGCAATTTATTTCATCTTTATAGCCTTGAATAAAGATGAAGGGCCAAGAGGAGGTGGAGGCTCTGCCTCCTCCACAGCCTCCACAGAGGAGACTCTTGAAGAAGCCAGAAAAATAATGGAGAAGTACAAATAGTGTTACTTGTGGTAAGCCATTCCCCATAAATTACTTCAAAATCGAAACGATTTTCAGCTTTGTAGGCTGTATACATTTTTGAGGTCGCTTGACCGTGCAAGAGTAGTTATGTGCTGGTATTTTATGCTACTGAAGGTTGTAAATACCATGAATTTGAGGTGTACGAGTATATCGAACACACTGCTCTCTGTATAATTAAGATGGAAAGCTATATGTTTCTGGGTCATGCACCATGTCCAATTGTATCTGCTGAGGCAATGTTCCAGATATCAAATGTTTGCTTAGTGAAGATTTAGATTTATCTTCAATACAGTTGCTGAAGTCTATATGTGCTGTTCCTATGCATCTTTGATTCATGATGAAGCTATCCCTTGCTGTAAATCTGTTCCAAAGAAGGTTCTTTCGCCTTAGTTGTAGCCATGTTGTTTGAAGTACGAGTTAGCTCTATATCATGACTGTGCTCATAGGCAAGAATCTGAGTGTAACAGCCCAACCCCACCACTAGTAGATATTGTCCATTTCCGGCTTCCCCTCAAGGTTTTTAAAACTCGTGTGTTAGAGAGAGGTTTCCACACCCTCATAAAGAATGCTTCGTTCCCCTCTCCAACCGATGTGGATCTCACACTCCACCCAACCAGCGTCCTCGCTGGCACTCGTTCCCCTCTTCAATCAATGTGGGATCTCACACTGAGGTTTTGCATGAAGTAGGGACAAGGGACCCTCTTCTGTAATACCGCTAGCATTAAGACAAAATAGGTACGAGAGACGAGTTAGGAGTTGCTCAGTGTGGACACAGCCCTCTAGAAGGGCATGTGAGCATGTAAGTTATCTTTCCCTATCAAAGTCATTGGCATATTTGAGTAAAGGCTCAATCATAGTTGCAAGACAGAATCTCCCTTGTAATAAAGCTTAACAAGTAGTTGTGTTTCTGTAGCTCATGTGAAGCCTTACTTTGAGGCTCTCAATCTTAGACTTCCTATATACACCATCCAAGAACTAAACTTGCACTCCTAGAGAAGAAAATATGCCATCTATTGCATATATTAATATTATTCCAAGCTACTTTGTCCTGTAATGGATTATAAAGTATTTAAAGGTGATGATTAGATAACTTGCACAGCTTATTAGGTTGCAAAATATCTTATCTACCTGATTCCTTTCCTTTCGTTCATTATACAGAATGAGGAGGCCATGGTACAGCTATAGTTCAGTGCCTCTTCTAAGTTCACATGGGCAAAAAATGACAACTCAAGTAAAGCTCATAATTGCAACATGGGTGGTTTAAACAAACTAGTTGGCAAGAAAAATGGCTTGTTTTGTAGGTATAAGAAACGGACACATGATACTATAGCCCCTCTCTAACACTATGTGTCCATAATGCAGCGTTTATCATCTGTTCATGAATTATTGAGGGAAAATCTTCATTTCAGGTTTAGTTTGAAGATTTTATGCTGTTTTTTGTTGAGTTTTTTAAAAGTTTGCTTTGAGAAAGATTCTTGATGTGGATTAAGGACAAGTCTATCACTTTAGGTCATAACATGTCCTAATTCAAGTTATAGAACCAATGAGAAAAGATAGAATGATATGGATATTACAACATTTGGCATTAACATGTAACCGAAGAAAAATGTACAGTTTCCAATTCTTGATTGGGACAAGTACAAGGTGGCGGTGGTATGGTGGTGGCGGTGGGGCGGTTGTAAACAGAAGGGATGGCTCAAACTCATTGAGATAATGCTATAACTATAACAATAATAGGGAAGAAAAAATGAGTAAATTTTTTTTTTCTTCCTTTTAAGTGTTTAGATTCTTTCTTCTTCTTCGTTTTTTATATATCTTACTTTAACTGTGACTTGAAATTAACAACGGTATCCCCTGCGACAAGAAAGGGCACCTGCAGATGAAGTAATGGTGCCCACCAAGGAAGAGGATTTGGCTCCTAAGCTTGAGGCTCTTGCATAACTGGCTGCTGCCCCAGCTCCTGATGGAGTGAAATAGGCTCCATTTAGCAAAAGATCTCCCTCTGATCTCCAATTCCAGTGCTTCCATTCACCATTCCACGTATCAACTCTCTTAGTGACCTTCATACATTAGCCATTAGAACTAATCAGGCATTGCTTATGAGTTATAACCATTTTATTGATCTGTATTTCTTTACTGTTTCGAACAGGTTTGAGATCTAGAGAGAGGAATGATACCTCTTTGGCAAAAGGGTTGGCAGGGGCAAGATATCTGTTGCCTTGGCTATTAATGGTGGGATCAGCACTTCCACCGATGGCATACATTACCCAATGAGTGTAGTCATTGTTTACTACATGGAAATACCCATGTCTACACCTGCAACATTAAATGATTGGGTCCAAACAGTTAATTTTTTTCAGCTTTGGATTCAGAATGAATAGTGAAATTTTCCAGCTTTCCGTGAGTACTCATCCTTCATTTTTCGAGTATCTAATAAATGAGCAATGACGCTACCTTGGCATTCTTTGGATGAGACCTTCACCAAAATGGTTATAAGCAATGGTCACTTGCATTTGCTTGTCTCTTACATATGAGTCACTGTGTCCCAAAAGTATCACCTGTTTATGCAACATTCTCAGTTAATCCCAAACCAAGTTCATTGGATCATCGAATAAGAGGAGAATCTTTACCTCATTGTGGTGGGTGAAGTAATTGTTAGAAATGGTAATGGCAGTTGATCCCATCACAGCGTCGATGAGCCCATCAGCACAGCTAGAAAGAGAGTTATGGTCAATCCAAATATGACTCGACCCAAAAATAGAAACCCCATCCCCATCCGCCATTGTCCTCCATCCATAATGACTAGGGGAGCTTCGAACCATGGCGTTACCCGTTGGCTTACAGTCATGAATATGCAGACCATGAATAATGACATTGGTTACGAATTGGATTGTAATGCAAGCGCCATAAGCAATGTGGACATTAGCACCACGGCCATCGATTGTTTTGAAGCTGTTCATGATGAGTTCTTGCTTTAGAGTGATGACCATATCTCTTTTGAACACAATCCACAATGGCCTGTCTTGAATCACGGCATGGCGAAGGGTTCCTGGTCTGGGATTGACAGGATCGTCATCGCCAGGATCTGAAACGACATAGTATCTCCCATCGCGGCCACCGACAGCGTTGCGACCGAACCCAATGCCGCAATTTGCTAGGTGCTTGCGGCGAAGTTGCCAACGTGGGTCGCATCGCCAACAATCATCAATTGGGTTTCCTGTTCCGCAAGAGAAGAACCCTAAATTCCTTCTCTCTGTGCTGTTGCGAATGCTCCTGAGAAAGTTCCAAATGCTAGTAAATCAATAACTACATCAACTATTTCTATGAACTTAAATCTTTATCTGTGAACCCCATATGAATTAATAATCATCAAACTTCACCAACATAAATATAGCTTAAAGATTAACTAGTAAACACACAAGCATTACACATCAACATAATTCAATGAGTGGTGGATACAGATCTTACGGGAAACTGGGGTCATTTATTGCAAAAACAAAGCTGTCAATTTTGCTGCGAAAATTGAATGCAAAAGATGAAACAGAGCAAAAATTTGGTCTGTCGGTGTGGGTGTTTTAAATGAAAAATGTAGTTTCATTTACTCATTACTATACTTCTGCCGCCTGCATGATTTGCCACAATAAATTCAACCCATTATCAAAAAACCAGATTCAAAATATCCTTATGATCTTTTTCGATAAATCCCAAATTTTATAAGAAACTCAAGTGAATTATGTTCGAGTTAGAATCTATTATTGGAAAGATGGGTACGATGTGACCGACAATATTACCCTGTTAATAAAATCTATTTTGCAAATTTTGGATAAGGGAAGAGACAAGAATTAAATTATGAGCGTGACAGGTGGATCTGGCCACATGGGCATATGCGAAAGAGATTGAAATTTCAGTAGCAAAGAACGTGATGGTTGGGCCCCCACGAATCATATTATAAATTTCAATACTAATAAAATCCTACCCAAAACTAAATAATGAAACCAATAATAAATACTTATAAATCTTTTTCTATTATTATTAAATTCCACTATATATTATAATTAATTTTTCATTTGGGATCATAAATAAATGACGAAAGAGACGGAAATCTTACGAATCGACCATTGATGCAATTTCCTCTGGATTATCAACAGCATGCTCGTTCTTAACATTCCTGAAAATTTCAATTAAAAAAATATATTTAAATGAATTGGAACATTTAATCATATAAATAAAACATAAAAAAAGTAATAATAATTTTAAGCTCCTGGCCGTTGGAAGGCTGCTCCAATGATTTAATATTTCATATTTTCAGCTTTCCTGTTTTTTTTTTTTTTTTTTTTTCTCCTTTTTTACATTTATTTAATAATATTTTATTTTCCATATTCATTTTGTTTCCTATCTGCCAAAACAACACGTGAATTTCTGAGCCAATTCTAAGGAATAACGACAGAAAATTAATTAATTATGAAGGAAATAATATTGGTTAATTAACATTTTTTAACATAATTATATCACGCATGAAAAATAAAGACAATTAATTATGGTGAAACATGAAAATTTAAAAGATNTTCCTTTTTTTTTTTTTTTTTTTTTTCCTCCTTTTCTTGAGGAATTTGATAAAAAAATTTGAGGAAAAACTTGTACACGTGGAATTGAAAATAGCCATTGACCAAAAAGTCCAAAATTTGAGTGGAATGTTGAAGAGTCAAAGAAAGTAACTAATACAGAGAGTAAAATGAACAAACGGCTCAGATTTTCCAGATCAGATCTAAAAAATCCCTTTCTCTGAACCGTTTGATACATCTGACGGTCTAAATTAAGCGTTAGACGATCAGAATAGATCTCTCTCCCATCCCCTCCCCCGAAAAAGAAAAAAGAAAAACGCTTCGGTTCCGATACTGACCAGTCCGCCATTGATGAAGAATTGAAGCTCTGCAATCTCTCATCTCCAGCAAAACTATCAACAATGTGAAGAAATAAAAAATGAGAACAATCAAAATCACTCAAACGAGACACCGGCGGGCAACGGCGATGAGATTATATTCAGAAATCGTAGAGGATCGACGCGATTTACCTTGAATGAACGAAGAGGATGTGGAGAAGAAGAAAGAGCAATGAAGAAGCCATCGAAAAGTGTAGTCTGAGAGAAACCGCCATTGTTGATCTTTGTTTCTCTCTGCAAATTTTCGAAGTGGCTATGTGTTGAGTACGAGCGTTAAATGCGAGTGGTTATGCAATGGGAAAAGGAAAGGGAAGGAAAGAGAGCGAATTGAATGGGAAGCAAATCTGGGTTGGAGCATCTCCTTTTATACTCGCCCTTATAAACTTTTGTAATTTCTTTTTCTTTTTCTTTTATTTTCTCGTGCAGTCCCAGTACTATTCCCCGGCCTTCAAGAAAACGTTTTTTTTATTATTATTATTTTAAAATTTAAAAAAAAAAAAAAAGGTAAATTGTGAATATTTAAAATTTAAAGGTAGATGTAAATTACATGAATGGAAGGAAATACATGCCCACAAAAGAGTTCATTAGTTGAAAATAAATTCCTAATGTATTAAATACATGCATGAATTAAACATGTATTTAATTACATAAATCGCATTTTGAAATGTTATCAAAAGAAAAATTACCCGAACAAAACAAAAAGATGTTCAAGCTCGAATTCATGGATATTGTAACAGGAACAAGAAATTTACACAAAAACATATTTTGTACTTCTTTTCCTTTATTTTGTTGTTGTTGAATTTAAGGTTTATAATAGCGAACATAAATAACTAGATTTTATTGTCTTAGTGTTTGGTACGATTGTTAGATTTGATGTTTTACGTAATTAAACACTTTCATTGATTGTTTTATTTCATTTATGTTTGTATGCGCTTAATAATTTTTCTATCGTTTATTATTTATTTTATTATATAAATTCATGGTATGCTATTTTTATAAAAATTGGCGGATTATTATCAAATAAAACTCTAAAAATTTTCCCTTATTTATTATATTTCTCGAAAAATTTTAATGTTTAACCATTTATTTTTTATCGTCTAATCTTTTAAATAAATAAAATAAAATAAAATAAATAAATGCAATTTTGTTTTTCTCCTCGAAAATAAGAGAGAGAGAAAAAAGTGGCATTGTGAGGTATTTATTTGAATATGTGTTTATTTTAGCTGCCGCTAATAAATTTCAAAGTATTTAATTTTATTAAAAAAAATTATACGATTATTTAAATGCATTAAATGCATAAATAATTGAAAAAATTATTATCATTGAATTTTCAAATATTTGTTGCTTGTCAAAATAGACAAATTTATTTTCACCCGCAAATTTGTTTATAATTTAATTAAGCTAAAACAGTTCAACAATAAATAAAAAATAATATTATTAACGAAAAAATCAATTAATTTAAGAATAAAAATTGAATTATTGGGACAAAAATCTTCATTTATTATTTTTTTACCATTTTTGGGCCTCGAACTCCAGTTCATCGTACTAATAACTTCTGCGATTCCCATAGAAACCGTCGCTAACTAACTAATAAAAAACTATTTTTCCTTTTTTTACCTTGCTTACGTGTCACGTCTGTCGGTACATGGCCCACCCCTCGCTGGTCTGACACCTCGGCCACCTTTAAAGCGCTTGACCACCACATCCCCCTAGGACCATCCCCTCTGCCACGTCAGAATATTAAATTCTTATTCCGAACTTCAATAATTCACGCGCACAGTTTGGAAAGTACTTCCCACTCGCCATATTTTCGCGCAACGTGTCCACGTGAACGATGTTGAAAAGTAACCGAATTTCTGGTGAAATCACCTAACTGTTTATATCATAGATCTAGCGGTCCTTCACAGACAAGTGTCCCCAAAACCGGTTCGGTCTCGCGGTTTTTTTCAGCTCGGATCCGTACGCCCCTTATAAATATGATAAATAAATAAAGTTTCCGCAGACGACGTCGTTCCAGGGTTTGAAATGCCAGCACGACCACGTTTTAAAATGAATTCCAAACCATATAATAAAATTTGATATTATATTAATTTGATTAAAATATTAAAATAAAAGTAATAATTATATGGAAATTGATAGAGATGTGGTAGCATTGTCTATCATATATTAAAGGATATATGCATGATTATTGAAGTATATAGAAACAAACACAAAATGTGATGTGTCCAAACTTTATAAGATAATGCATGGGTCAACTTTATTGTTGTCTTCTCAAAATAATAGAAACGGATTTAATTTCTCTTTATTTTTTTTATAATATAAAATTATTATTATAAAATAAAATAGTTTTTTTTTCCTATAAACTAAAAAAAATACTAAATTTTACAAAATAAAAAACATATCATTTAATTTTAAAAATATAATTTCACAGTAATTGAAATATAGTCGAAAACAAATAATTAAAAATTAAAGCTATATTATCCGTCTGAATTTATTTTAAAAAAATATCATAATTATTATAAATTTGGTATAGAGACTCAATATAACAGCTCTACTCCACTATTAGGACGTATTGTCCGCTTTAAATAATTATTTAAAACGCATTTATTAAAGAGAGGTTTCCACATCTTTTTAATAAATATTTCGATCTCACAATTCACCTCTTAGGACCCAGCGTTCGATATCTGGCTTTGATGACATTTGTAACGAGCCAAAGTGAACAATATTTGTGAAATTCGTCGATGAAGAGAAATAATTAACGAACATTTTTTAATACGATGAAGGTCGAAATTAATAATTTAAACAATATAATATAATGATAAAAATAATATATATTATATAAAAAAATGTATGGAAATATTTATGTTATAAGAATCTTGATTACGTGAAGGGATGCAAGAAAGCATTAAGTAAGAGCATGTGGCAAAGGAATCTTGTGGCCTTATCTCACTGTTGTTACAAATAATTTTCACATGGACTGACCGCCATCCAAATTAAAACTTTATATTATAATTATTTTATTAAACCATACATTATTATACGTGTCTTATTAATTTCATTTTTCTATAAAATTGTACTTTATTAAATACGGATAGTGATTGGATTATAATTGAGGGACTTAATCAAGACAATATTACACATATTCTATACGTGGATTATTGTTATTGTTATTATTATTCTTTATAAAATCAAGAAATGCTAAACCCAATTGAGTCGATCTCGGGTTAGTTTGACCTGAAAAAAACGACCTAAGAAAGGCATCCTCCATATATGCCTTGATTCATAGAGTCTAAGTCCAAGTCGGTCTGGTTATAGAAATATCTCTCTTTAAATATTTCGTACTCGAACAAATTTTGTAGTTGCGTGAAAGTTATGCGCATTTTTTCATTTGTATTTTAGTAAAAATATTTTGTATTAAATTTTATTAATTCGTTCCATATAAAAATTTTAGAATAGTAAGTGACAAATAATTTAAAATACATTATAAGTTATTAAAATTTAAGAAGTTTGAAGACTTCATTTATAAATTATTAAAATTTAAGGGTCAAAGATGCAAAAGATAGTGAAAAATTGTGAAGGAATTATAAATTATTTATTCACAAATTAAAAAAAAAAAAGTAAAATAACTAATTTTAATAATAATAATAATAATAACAATGAAGAAAATGAATTCAGTCAACTGATTGGCTGCGGGCGGCACTGCGAAATTTGTGGTTTAAATTAATTAATACTTTTAATCGATAAAAATGTACGTAAGTTGTCGACATCGTTTCAAATTCAGTCAAACATCGTAAGGGTAATATAATAATAATAATAATTAATTATTTGTTAAATAAAATAAGTAGGAAATTGATAATTTACGTGAGGAATTGTAATCGGGAAAATCGTTATTGGTAATGTTCTTTGAACTCATCAATAATCTCGACCACGAAGCCGTTTTCTTGTCATTAAGAATAATGTATTAGTGAAATGGTCGAATATCTTAAAAATGTACCTGATATTTACAGCTATACCTGATATTTTTTCACATGAGAATAAGTTGAGTCAGTTAAGGTAAATCTCACACTGAGAATGTATACTAGTCTATTGTTGTGTCCAACACACATTTTGCTGTTTAAGTTGGTATTTAGACTATGTCCCGTCAGGGAGAATTTTTCGTTATACCATTAGTCTGTACTCAACAATATAGAACACATGGGTTGACTCGGTTGGTCATTGAGCCATGTGTCAAATCGAACATGGGTATTAAGGATATTTAGTAATAAATTATAGTTTACCATATATATTATATTTGATATTTTATTATAAGGCAAATATTTCATAGGTATCTTTCCATTTATTGTTATTTCCATTTATTACTATTTCCATATTCTTGTAATTCATTTGATTATAAATAAGATAACTTTCACACCATTTAGGTGTGGTGGATTAATCAAACATTCACATGGTATCAGAGCCCTTTCGGTTTAACAACCCTGATCCTTTCTTTTCAATGGCTTTTGAATCCTCTAATCTTCTTCTCCACCACCCCTGCTGGTTTTGACACCGCAGGGGCAGTCTTCATGGCTGCCGTAGTCGGAGCCGATTGATTACTCTTCGGCTCCACCCTATTGACCTCCAAATCACTTTTCGTCATACTCTGTACATACAACCTCACCTTTTCCAACCAAATTGGTTTTTCCCTTGGCCAATATAGTCTCTCTCATTTTCTTCCCAATCAACCTTCATCCTTCACATAAACCCTAACCTAAACCTATCAACCTTTTGCAGAGATTTACCTTCGGAATCTGGGTGCCGCACTGGCCTATTCGCCAACCAAGTTGCCGCCACCCTTCCTGCCAAAATTGGCTTCTTCGCCCGATGAGGCGACTCTTCCGACTGTCCTTCTCGCCAAAATTGGCTCCTTCGCCCAATGTGGCGACTCTTCCGGCTTCAACATTGTCTTTGTCCCTTGCTCTAGGTTTCCCCTTCTCCTTCTTGGGGTTAGAAATATTCTCACCAGAGCCAAGGCAGCATCGTCGCTAAGCGACAATCCCTCTTCATGGGTTAGACATATTCTCGCCGAAGCCAAGGCAGCATTGCCGCTGAGCGGCGATTCCTCTGCAATTTTCGATGGCCAAGAAAGTGTTTCTCTACGCCTCCTCTGAACCAGGTTGTTGACTTCTTCAAGAAAAGTGTTTCTCAACCTCTTTGAATTTTTCAGATTCAAGCTTCACGTTCGTTTAAATCCGACGCTTAGCTTGCGGTGGGGTATTAAGGATATTTAGTAATAAATTATAGTTTACCATATATATTATATTTGATATTTTATTATAAGGCAAATATTTCATAGGTATCTTTCCATTTATTGTTATTTCCATTTATTACTATTTCCATATTCTTGTAATTCATTTGATTATAAATAAGATAACTTTCACACCATTTAGGTGTGGTGGATTAATCAAACATTCACAATGGGGTACTCGACTCTTCTTGTTACCTCTTCATGACCTTTTCGAGCATATGACCTAATACAATGTGGCAGATCTTTTTCGTTGAATAAATTTAAATTATATATGGTGCGAAATGTGGAAAGGAAAAAAATGAAAATGTTGAGCTTGTAGAATTTTTTTTGCAAGTATAAATTAATTAAAAGTGTTGATATTTTGAATTAAAATATAATGGGGGAGAGAAGTGGGCTTTGGATTAAGCCCAAAGACAGAAAAAAAATGGGCTTTTTTAGCATCACTCCAATGGCCCAAATGAGATATTTGGGCTACAATGGAACCCATTGTCTTGGTTATGGGCTCGAAGGTTAAAACAAAATAAAAAAGTGGCCCAGCATCTCAACGTGTCCAATAAGAGGCCCAATTGATCCTCATATTAAAATTATTAAATTTATAATATTTATTAGCTTTAGAAAATATTTATTTATTTCTAGTTTAAATTTTCATCTTAATAAAAAATAACAACTAATAAGTTAAAATGTTTTGAATTTTGGATTGGAGTGTTTTGACTTGAAAAAATTCTCTCAAGAGTCTCGAGCACATCTCATGAAAGTCGTATTATCCAAAAGGGACATGGTGCAAGAGCGTAGGAGACATGCCTAAAAGGATTTCTCCTAGCTCGCTTCAACACATTCAAAAAGAGAAAAATTTGCAGGCTCGCGAGTTTTCCTGAATCAACCTCGAAAGTTAAAACAAAGTAGAAATTTCCGACCCAATTACAACACGTCTCAACCCATTAACTTTGAAGGTCTGAGAAGTGCCTCCAAAAACATAGCCAAACATAATGTGGTACGAAAAGAAAAGAACTAGTTGATTATTGATGATGATCAAAACTTTGTAAAAGGCAGCTCTAATGCAGAAAAAAAACCACAACTACAAGGCAGGTTCTATAAATGAAGAGAAAGATCAAGTTTTTGTTCTTTTTCCTTGTCTTTCTTTATGCTTCTCTGCCAATTCAACACATTTTCTTCATCTTCCCCACATTGATATCTATTGTATGAACAAACCCCACCATAGTAAACCATGTCCTCAAACTTGGGAACAACTCCCAAGCCATCATAGAACACTTGTTGGCTATTGGGGAAACAATGAAGATTAGGTCCATGAGCTGCAATGTACATTGGATGTGGCAATATAGCTGGATGATGAAGCTGCTGGTTGCCTGCAAAAACCGACAATGGCCGTGACGACGTCGACGATGAGGAGTAATCAGATATCCGCTTGGCCTTCCTGACGGCGGTGCGCTCTTTCTTGTGAGCATTTTGATGGCCTCCTAAAGCTTGAGAGGTTTGAAACTTCCTTGAACAGAACAAACAAGGGAAGATTCTTGATGGGGTTTCTTCCATTTCAACACTGCTGGATTCAGCAACTTGTAAAGGCTGTTCTTCATCTTCCATATGGGCTGAAACAAAAAGCTTGAAACAAACAAAGAAAGAAGAAGAAGTGGGAATTATAAAGAGAAATGGAAGAGTGAAGAGTATAAGAAGGCTGCAGCAAGAGGGAGTTTGAAGTAAGATGCTAAATTCTAAAAGGAGAGTTGGAAAATGTGCAAAGTTGCATAATAAATAATTATTAAATGAAGTGCTTTGGTGGCAAAGATGGATGCATGGGCTTGGGAACAGAAGAGATAAGACACAGAGAGAGAGAGAGAGAATGATTCCATTTCCCAATCCATCCATTGTGTGTGTGTCCGTCTGTCTGTCTGTGTTTTGAGTCCAAACTTGGGTTCATCAGTTCAAAAAATGGATATCAATCTAGAGATAAGTTATGTAGTATAGATATCACTTAGATCTGGTTTTGTTTCATTTTGTTCTAGAACTTTGGGTTTGTGTTCTTGAGGCTGTAATGCAAGTGGGTGGTAGCAAGGTACTATGGGAGTACTAGAAATTTGTTGGAATGGTGTTTTTCTTTTATCTATAAATGGTTATGGGAGTAAAAAGGGGGCAGAGGGTGTAAGTAAATGGGTGTTCCCCACCGCCAATCTGATGCAACTTTGTCACTTTTCTCCCATTCCTTGCATGCTCATACTGGCAGATATATGAACCTCCCATATCATCCCTCCAATTGCTTAACTTTCTTTCCTGTCTCTCCTATCTTCTTCTTACACGTGCCTTTCTTTCCCTTTCTCTCTTTCTTCTCATCAATACTTTAAAACTCAACCAGTTCAAGCCGTTCAAGCTCACTGCACTAGTAGATGTTATCCTCTTTGAGCTTATATTGTCCTCTTTCGAGCTTCCTCTCGAGGTTTTAAAATGCGTCTACTATAGAGAGGGTTTAGCCCTCCTCCGACTAGTGTCTCGCACCATCCAGTGACTGACTCTGATACAAGCCTACTGCTAACAAATATTGTTTGCTTCGGCCCATTACATATTGTCGTTATGTCTGTTAGGGAGAGATAATCCAAGCCCTTAACTATAACCTATTACGTATCGCTGTCAGTCTCTTGTCTGTTAGGGAGAAAAATCCAAGCCCACCATTACAACCCGTTACGTATTGCCATCAGCTTCATGGTTCTAAATGTATATGATAAGGAGAGGTTTCCATACCCTTATAAAAAATGTTTTGTTCTCCTCTTCAAATATTAGATCTCACACGCACTCCAACCAACTCCAACCAACCAACGTGAGATCTCTGGGTCCGCATCCCAAAATTTCAGCACTCAGGCTTCATTCAACTAACGTAAGATGAAATCTTGGTCTTAGTTCCTATGTGCGTTGTACTTCTGAAGTTCTTTAAAAGTTTCTCTCTCTCTTGTTTGTTTCTTACCTAAGTTTGGTAGGAGTAATCGAAACTCATCCTGATAACATTTAAATCTTGACCAATATAAGGATCACATTTATGGGCAAGTATTAACTCCAGATTAGATTTTACAACCAAAATAAAGCCAATCATTCCACCGTTAATCTCAGCACGTGACTAAGATGGGGATCGTAATTCATATATGAATCTTCATCAAACACTACCAACAATTAGTTTTACAAAAAGGACCTGTAGAATTCTTTGTTTCTTTCTCAACATATACCAATCTCTTACACAAATCTATTGTTTGCATGGATAATAGATAATAAAGCGCCACATAATCCACAAAGATGAAACATGTCCTTACTTCTTCTAGTCTTCAGGTTTTCTCAACACAACATAGCTTGGTCCTCCATTCGTCTTTTGAATCCTTGAAATTCTCCTCAGTATTTCAGCAAAAGCATTCTTGTCCTGCATAATGGGTTAACAAGGCATCACAAAATTGTTATGGTCCAAGCTTCTAAATATTATCCTTTCATGTTTTAAGCTGTCCACGTTTAACTCGCAATTGGTCAAAGAATCGAAGGATGTATCGCCTGAACTGTAACTTGTTTCACTGACAGTACTCACTCATTGAGGGAAAGAACAGTTTATGTAAAACAGGTCATGAAGACATAACGTACCTCGTGAGATCGTAGTCTTGCTTTGAATTTTGCAACAAGATCCTGTGTAGTTACAGGTGTCCTTTGTCGCAAAACAGCCCTAATTTCTTCCTCAGTAACGGGTCCAGAAGCGGATGCTGGTTCTGTTTTGACTGATGCTGCTGCACCTTTCGAGGCCGTACTTCTAGAAGTAGACATGCCTTCATCTGTCGACTTTGATTCCTGAACATCCCAAGAAATGTTTGTTCATGACAAAGAATGACTTCTTCTAATACGAAGAAAAGTACTTCCTCAGAGCTTAAACCATGGGATAGTGCGCGACATACCGTCTCTGTTTTCATTTTCTTTGGAGGTGCACTGGATGGTTTCACATCCTCGCCATTTTTTCTTTTCCCCTTCGCTGTCTTTGCAGTAGAAGAGGTTCCCTTAGCAGATCCAGAAGGAGCTGGTTTTGAGGGACTGTTGGCTGCAGCTTCTTCTTTAACTGCATCCTTCTGCTTTGAAGGCGCAACTGGAGTGCCACCACTCTCCTCTTCCGCCTAAGCAAATAAAAGTACAAAGCTGCTTAATAACATCAAAATCCAGACAGTATGAGTGCAATTCACACAGATACCATGCAAAGGACTGCTCATAGGTCCTTGTTTAAAATTTTTTATCATGCTGTTAAGTTCTGTTCACAGGAAGCACAAAAGGTTCTTACATCGTCGTCGTCGTCGTCGTCCTCCTCCTCCTCTCCATCTGAATCATTAAGGCCCCCAGAACGTCTAAGCAATTTCTTCAACTCTTTCCCAGATTTGCTGAGCCCCCCCTCTCCTTCATTTTCTTCATCCTCGTCTTCTTCATCCTGCACAGTGAGAAGAATTTACAGGAACTAAAAAGCTTAGTCATACAAACAAACTATCTGTCTCTCATACATGATATTTTCGACTTGAAAGGTTACACTATATTTTCAGGAAAAGCTTCAGACAATACAAGATGTCAACCAGAACTCCAGGTGATTTTAAAGTTCAATGAATATCAAACATTGAGAAACTCTTACTCATATGTGTCAAATGGGGGAAAAATAATAATAGTCTAAGTGCTAGACAACCTGTTTAATCTCTGGAGGTGCTGGAACTTCAGGGGCTAAATCCTCCCTTTCTTCACGATCTGGAGCAGTAGTTTCATCATCATCGGTAAAAATCTCTTCATGCTCCCAATCATCTCCTAAAAGGGTTGGACAGACAAGTTAACATAGAGGAACAATGACAGTGGCCTCAATACTCATCATGTGAATTAATAGCTGAAATCTCACTTGCATGGATACAAGAAAGTGCTTCCTTCCAAAACATATTATAAAAAAAAACATGGGAAATTTTGAATCTTCTTGGATAATAACAAAAGAATTTGCTAATCTATTGCTATCCCCAACTCTAAACCATATGCCCATATGATGGCCTCAGTAAACATCAGCTGATGGCAAGTGACGTTCTTTAGAGATGACAAAGACATTGTAAAGCACTTAACCTAAAAGAAATTTCTTTGTTTATCTTTAAAGGAAAAAGATGAACCTATCGACTCGATATCATCATCATCCAAGTCATGGTCACCTCCCCTAGGGCCTTCCTCATCATCATCATCACCACCACCCTTTTTGTTGAGTCCCAATCTGTTCTTCCTTGCTGCCTCTTCTTCTTCATCTTCTTCTCCCCTATCTGAAACATTACCTTCATTCTCATCACTAGTAGGTTTTCTGCGTCCCCTGCCAGTAGCACCAATACTATCTTTGTCGTCAAACTTCTCAACTTCACCAAATGCCGCAGGACCATTACTTGCAGCTTTCATCATCCATCTTTCATATCCATCCGCTGTCTTCTTTCGGTTCTTCATTTTCTCTTCTGCCTCCTCCAATGTAAGTTGCTTATACTGTGCCACTTTGTTGAAGTTGTACCTGTAAATTGAGGTCAATCAACCCTTTACTACCATGGATGGCTTGAAATTTTCCATCCGCACAATTGTCTAGTAGAAAATATAGAAGCCTTCGAGAATTGGTAAATTTAGAAACCATGTAGGAAGAAGACTACGACAAACAGACAAAAGACTACAGCTTGCTCACAAAAACTAGCTCAAAGATCAACCATACCAAGAACCTGCAGGAATGGCAGTAAATTCCTTTCCTTGCAATACAAGCAAGTAATATGTTGCTGATTGTGAACCCTCGAGATGGCCTTGGAATTGAGATTGGCCAGTTTCATCTTCCAAGAGCCAGGGTCTATTCTTGTACTTTTCCTGTGTAAATGGAATCCTAATTAATCAGGGTCAAATAGGACAAGACTGCAAATAAGATTGAAGTACATTATTTATCAAAAAAAAAAAAAAATTAAAAAGCAATAGGACACAGAACAACTAACCTAAAGTCAGAGATAAGAAAAAATAAATACAAGAAATAAACAAAATGGATCTCCAAGGTCAAAGCTGAATTATGATTAACACAATGTAATAAATTAATATTGAAAAACAAAATATATATAATTACATGGTCCAACATATATGCAAGTCGTATAAAAATAGAAAAGTGCAAGCTAATAAAAAGAGCAAACATTTCACAACTTTACTGTGGCAGAAGAACCATGTTCTTAAGAGACCCTTTATCCATGTTACAGAATGTGTGTTCCCGTTTCATTTACTTGAAAGATAGCATCAATTTCTTTTTCCTTATGTTCTCCCAACAGTTATAATTTCTTAAAGAAAAATAGGTCTCCTGTATCATAGCTTACGAAAAATTATCCAAGTACAAACTTAAAAGGAAGCAAAATAGGAATTAAGTCAGTACCCGCAGGGCATCAGTAAGCTGGCGTCCTTGTAGACCTTCCTTGTAAAGAGACCATTTATTCTCGGCATTTCTTTTCTTCGAAAAGTTTGGCAGCCCACTCATGAACCGACCAATGAAGTAGTTCTTGTCGCTACTTGAACTCGCTCGAACATTGTATTCCTAAAATATAATTCATCATGCACTCTCAGAAAGAGAAGGCAAGAGAATACTCAATCCACGCTATTATGAAAATTCTTAAATCTGTCATAAATGAAAGAAAAAAGAAAAATCCTAATCACATGAGTACAAATTCAACACATTCAAATCATCATGCTCCTTAGGAAAGACGAGGTAAAGAACGAACTCTTATTAAGCGAGTAACAGTAGCACCACAGTCGTAACATTTGCCCTTATTCTCAGCCATAGTTTTGCCACAGCTCAAGCACAACGTCATGTGCTTGCAATTGCTCCCATACAACTCCGTCGTGGATCCGCATCCACTGCACGACGGCTTCAGCAGCAAATCCAATGACATTGCCCCACCCCCTAATTCAGCAACAAAAGTCTACGGAACCCCAAAATAAAAGCAAAGCGCAAAGGAACCCCAATAAGAAATCTAGGGTTTTTCCAAATAACAGCCAAAACCCTCTCAGTATCAAGAACCCAAAAGGACGGAAAGCTTCTCTTACCGTAAATTTGCAGAAGCAGGGTCAATTGGTGCAAATTTCTCCTCAATCTACAGTAATTAAGCGATCTAACAAAGCGACAAAGGTTACAGACAGAGAAACTTGAGAGAGAACGAAAAGAACACAGAGGAGAAGATTAAGCGAGCGACGAAAATTTTGAGAAAATCGCAGTCGAAACTGTAACGGTCAAAGAATACTTTGATCTGGAGTCTGACCGTACACCGTTTCTGGCCCTGAACGAAATCAAATATATACTTCCGTAATTATTTAATATTATATAATTTTCTTTTCTTTTCTTTTTTCAAACTTTATATTATACAATATTCTGGTATTAGATTATTCAAAAGTATGAGTAAAATTATTTTATTTTATTAGACCTAATATTTCTATTTTACCTTTTTTAAAATTAATTTCTATGAAGAAAATTATAAAATCACCCCTAAAACATATAACAATGCATATTCTTTTATTTTCTTAAATTAATTCGATGCCAATTTTTAATACTAGAAAAATTAAATTAGGATAACTAAATAATTATAAATGTAACAATAATTTTTGTGAATAATTTCCATATTTAAAAGCTAATTAAAATAATCTCAATAATTATGTAGTGGTTTTTGCAACTTTCTATTAAAAGTTTTAATTTAGTCATTCTAAGTTTTTAATATTTTTAAAATTTTCAATATTATTAATAATACCTATGAGAGCCATGAATAATAATTATCCAAATTAAAGGTTTAAAATCCATTATGTTTTCAACAATTTAACTTTGTTTAGACAGTCAGTTTAGACAGTCTAAAATTGTTTGGGATACTAATGTTAAAATTGTTTGGGATACCAATGAAAACATTGTATCGCCAAACAATCCATCTAGAAAAGAAAACGTTCATATAATACAAGTTTAAATGCGTGAAATAACATAAACGTGAAAGTTATGCTTACTTAAAATTCAATACACGTTCAATAAACAATCACAATCACTTGGCTTGTACGTCATTGCAAAATTTTTGTTTTTGAAAAATGTTGTTCTAATGATGGAGTCCGAGATATGCAATCACATAGAACATGACTTTTGCTAACATGACTATAATAGATCTATAATTTGATATCGTGTACACCAAAGTCTCTAAGCATGACTCACTTTCATTCAGGCAAATCTTAATAATAAAACCAAAAAAAGTCTATTTCAATATTTCATAACTTTTATGAGCCGATGGAGTCGGTTTCTTTTTTTTTTTTTTTTTTTTCCTTTTTTATTTGTTGTTAATTCATATTAAACTTCTATAAAGAAATCACCTATCAAACAACCTGCACATATCTATTTTACAATCAAATCAACAGAGCTCAAAAAATATACATTTGAATGTCATGAAGGGATGAAAAAAACTAGACGTGATTTGCATGAGAAAAGTACTGATAACAACAAATAGAAAGGTGTAAAACATAGATAGAGATTATCAACATTCTAAACATTTACCTCAAAGAAAAACATCAGCGCACAGGACATTTGCCCATGTTTCACAGCAGGGACATGCCATTATCTGTTATTAGTAAAACGAATCGAGGATACCTTCCACAGCACGGAATCAAGAACAACCAAAACATCTGCGTATAGAGAAAACGGTCGAGTCCTCCAGCTCTGCTTCAGGTTCAGTCTTTCTTCCACTACGATAATGCTTGAAGAAGACTTTCACAGCTCCTTCTACTCCATCCTCATTCTCCATGGCCTTGGCAAGCTCCACAGCAGAATACTTGACCTGGAATAGGATACACACGTTCATAACCGCCTATTCTTTTTTCTCTAGCCAACTCTAACATCACAACCAGCTCCTTCACTAATACTAGTATATGCCTTATATCCTAATTAAGCATAGCAGGCTCCTGTCTTTAATTTTGGAGGACCAAATACTTGATGAAATGGTGCATTTTTTTCCCAATAATTTCTACACACGTTCAACTTGCAAAAAAATTACCTTTGGATCTAGCATGAAATTTATGGCATTAACCAACTTGTTAAGTGAGAACTCTTCAACTGGGATGGGTGCAGGACCAACTCCTCTAGCATGTACCCGTTCACCCCAAAATGGTTGATCTCCAAAGAAAGGAATAATCGCCGTTGGACACTAGAATGAACAGAGAAAGAGAGAAAGAGCAGGATGAGAGTTCGCAATAATCAATCACATGGTACTAAACAAGACAAGTTTTACAAAGTGAAGCTATTACAGCAGCTTTTAGTCCAGCAGCTGTTGTTCCAGCACCTCCATGATGCACCTGTAAACAAGACACAATGTTGGGGAAACCCTTTCAGATGCAGGAAACAGATAAAGAAACCAGAAAAAAAAACATAGTCAACATGGCAATAGTCATAGCATAGGGCATCCAGCCTTTAGTTAGAGAAATTTGGTTAATTTGCTTGAATGACCATTCACGATGGAAAATAATGAAAAACTGCAGAAGTATTTGCGAACCTTTGCTACTTGAAATCAAGGTCAAAAGTCAGTTTCAAGTTACTATTTAAGTAGAAGATTCTAAGTCATAGTTTTAAATACAAAAGAGAAAAGAAACGGGAAAGAAGATATATAGAAAGAAGCAGAATTTATTTGTTTTCTCGGCTTCCTTTAGGTGAAGGAGATGTATCCTTAACCCTTACATTGAATAGACCTCTTATTTGTACAGAGATACATTAATGTTCTGATATAAAAGAAACAAGTATATGAACTCACTATGAATACTCACCACAGCCTTGCACCGTAAGAATAGCCAATCATGAGGGCAATTGTCTAATAAATATACGAAGTTCTTCGGTTCTGTCACTGGAGAGAAATAAAATTTAAGCTGAAAAATATATATCTCCTAGAAACTATATTTCCAGGCAACAAAATTTCAGGGAGCGGATGGGAGTGAAAAGATAGGACCAATTACAATCATATTGATGTCACTAGAACATACTGAGATAGAAATTCAAAAACTTACAATTTCCAAGACCACCCCAGCCTTTGTTGATGATGCCTCTCTGCCCAGTAATTTCCAGCGCCTCTACAATTATTTTGGTCATCTTTTCAGGCTCTTGGACAGGCTGAAAAACAATAAAAACTAGTTTAAGATTGTGAGAAGACCATTTACCTAGAAGGCTGTTTCTTAGAAATAACGAAGCTTTCAAATGGAAGAATGAGTGGCCAACGAAATTAAGAGAAGGCATGGGATCTAACTCCATTAATTACCAACAAATGAGAGACTACATTTTTAGATAAGTTTCAATTTTACCCTTCTACATTTGTTTAGTTAGGGATATTTTAGTGATTTGACTATGGCGACTGAACAAATTTTGCTTCATATCATTATTTACTTATTTTAGACATAGAAGCAATAACAATAGGTATCATTATTTGATTTAGGAGTTGTAGGACAATTAGAAACCAAAATCCTAGTACGAGAGGGGAGTAGGCCAAAGGCTATAAATAGCCCCATTGAACTTGTATTTTTCAAAATTTTGATGATTAATAAAAATAGCCCAATTAAACTAGTATTTTTCAGGTTTATATGATTTATAAGTAGTGTGTTACACCTCTTTTTAGAGCCATGAGCCTCACCAATTTTTGCAATTCTTGTCTTGCAGGCCCAAAACATTTCAGTAACAGTGAAAATGATCAGATCAACTTATTAGTTGAGTGTTTGAATCTTTAGAAAGGAACATGTTTTCTTACTTTCCATCATTGATTATTAAAGGCAGTCTGAATCCAACCTTCCCTCAGGGCTGATTCTCAAATTGATTGAGGGTTTAAGTGTTTGTGAGTAAAGAGATGACATTATTAAAGGATTCCGAACTACAATTCATTAGGATTTTCACATAGGGATAGGTCGGGGAAAGGAAAAGAAAGTAGGCTAAATGATGGCGCAACATGCTTTTTTATAAAAAGGACAACTTATGAATAGAAAGTACACACAAGTAATACAAAATTCCAAGCCAAAAAGAGTAAAAAGTGTACATAAAAAACAAAATCCAAACAAAAAAAAAAAATGCAGTTACTCCAATTCAAAAGTGAGATATAAATATGGTGCAATATGTGCAAGCTAGGAGTTCGAGTTTTTCTTAATTCTACTAGTAGGGTGTTGCATTATGTGCAAGGGTGCCAGCGAAGGTGTCAAGTACTTGTTCCTTCATTGCCCCTTCTTATAATTGATGGTGAAGTCTTTTCAATGACACTAACACTAATTGGATCGTTCATGATAATCGAGAAGAGTTTTTCAAATCAAATTTTTTGGTTACCATTCTTTTCTTGAGAAAACTGAACTTCTGTACACAGTAATCACTGCCTTTCTTATTGTACTATGGAACATTTGGTAAGGAATAAAAGCATCTTCCAAGAAGAGGGCACACCAGATGAATAAATGATTTGCAATCTTCACCATGATTTTTACCAAATTGGCCGGGACATCACATGGAAGGATATATATTTCTTTTTTAAGAGATGAAATTTTGTTTGAAAAAATGAAAAGAGAATAATGTTTAAAAGATACAAAAATTCACACAGGAATGAAAAGAAACAACGAGGGATTACAGAGAAGAATGAAATATCAATCAAAATACTGTTAAATCCTCTACAATAAAGAGCCTAAAATAATTGTTCAATCAAAACATCAAATAATGGCTAAGAACGTTGGACTCCAAGTAAAAGAGAATGATGGAGGAAAAAAGGGATGTGACAAATGATTACAAACATTTCTGCGTGTTAGATCTAAAGAGACTAATAGAGGAAGAGTTCGGACGATTAGAAGGATATCTATTTGAAGTTTTGTAGAATTGATTCTTAATGGAAGTTTCATTCCACAGCCAAAAAAAATGTAATAAAAATCTACAACCTCTTACCCACCCCCCAGTTGTCCCATTAAAAGGAGAAGCCTTCGATGCAGAGAAAGGAGAGACTTTAAAAAGCTAAAATATCAAAATAAATGGAGGGAATATATGAGGCACTCACAAGGCTACCAAAACCGATATAAATGGGCTTGTCACCAGCCTTAAGCCAATTTACAAGCGACTCAGGAGGTTCATAATTTGATGCAAGATCAAGGAAGCAAAATCCGACCACATCCACCTTAGGTCCCCAATCTGAAAGAAACCCAAGTTTTAAAGCTAGAATCATAAGATTCTATGTGCTTGATGATCAGGAATGACACATTCTATATTCTTTTGAAAATGGAAAATTCCAGATCTTGCAAGCATGCTGCCATATTACTATAAAAACAACACGGTAATTTCTAAAAGATTAACTTGTTAATATTGCTTTATAGTAGAAACAGCTCAACAATTCAAGAACGAACCTTTTGGTTTAGGAACAAGATGTGGGCTCCATATATATCCATGTGGCACATTGGATTCAGAGGCATGTGAACCACTTAAATAAGTGACTGGACGTAGCTTCAGCTTTTTCTTTCTAAGATCATTAATCATGTCCCGTATACCAAGCCAAATTAAGGAATCCACAATTTGATATGAGAGCTGAAAATTACAAAAGGTCAAAACTCAAATTAAATTTGGTTAAAATGTGATGAAGGTTAAAGAAAAAAAGTTGATATGATGTGTGTGCACATGCGTGTTAGGCAAAAGGCAATGCATAATTGAATTACCCGATAGCCAGCTTGTTGCTTGACACGTGATAAAGGATGTGGAAATTCACTTGTTGGCCTGGCAAGAGGAGGAAATAATGAATTGTAACACCTAGAATTTTAAGAAAATCAAAAATAAAAAACAAAAAAAAAAAAAAAGAAAAAGAAAGAAGGAAAGCAGAATGGCACGCACACAAGTTGGAGAAGATGACCGTACAGCCAACGATTAATTTCTCAGCCTTCTCTTTAACGAATTTTATGCTAGCAATTTTCATCAGGTTTATTGTTTTGACATAATTTAGGGCATATTAAGGAATTTTGGAGAAATTTGGAATAACATCAGGTTTATTGTTTGTGTCATAGAGTGCTAGTTATGATTTCCATAGGCTATGAGTTGCTATTTTGCGTATTTTTGTCCTAGCACCTAGTTGTGAGTTTCATAGCCTCCTTGGTTGACTAGGGACCTTGTAGGGATGGATAGGGTGAACTAACCAACAAAGATTAGAGTCTACCTGTTACACATGGCTTAGTTGTCAGCCATAGAGCATTTCAGCAGTCATAAAGGGTATACTACTAAAGTACTTACAGTGGTGCCTAATGGGGAGAGTCATGGCCTTTTTACTATTCTAGCTTGAGCGGCGTAATGACAGGTAGTTTTACTGTCTTTGCCTGAAAATGCAAAGTAACAGGTAATTATTGTTCATAAGACAGGTAGTTTTACTATTCTAACCTGATGAGGGTACATGAGCAGGAAGTTTACTGTCCCAGCCTAGAAAGGGCATAGTGACGGGTAGTTTTATTGTTCTAACCCGATAAGGTACATGAGTAGGTAGTTTATTGTTCCAGTTTGGAAAGGGCATAGTGACAGGTAGTTTACTGATCTTAGGAATAAGTAGATGTTGTCTAGCACCACTAGGGAGAATCCACTAATTAGAACTCAGTAGGCAGATATGTATGAGTACGATCACCGTTTAGAGCAAAAAGGGCCTCACTAGACTTGTGAGTATTACCTTAGGGTCCTTCCATGGGCCACAGTGACTCGAGGCGCACTTTACGCAAGACTAATGAAGGACCTAGACATTTATGAAACCTAGAGCCAAGAGAAAACATAAAACCCTTGGAATGTGAACCTAAGAGGGATTGAATACTCCTTAAAGGAGGTATGTGGAAGGTTAGTTACACAGTGACCTATAAAGTTTGGTACAAACATTAAGCCACACTTTAGCTATCGCTAGGAACAGTTATGAACACATAACCTAAGTTTTCATATATTCCATTAAGTCCAACAAGAGCCTAAAAGTAGAGATTGCTTACTAAGTATTTTTATACTCATTCCTTGTTATAATATTTTTTTCAAATGGAGTGTAGACCACTGTTGATGGTGGGAGCGTGTGGAGCTGTGCAACTGCAGGGATACCCCTTAGATTGAGTTGTCTTCCTTCTTATCATTCTATTATTATTTTAAATGCTATTGCTAGAAACTTATGTATTTTTTGTAAACTGTTTTGATTTGACTCCGCGGATATTACCTTTAAACTACTTTTATGTTGGTTTTGCACGCATATTTAAATTTAAATTCCTTGTGTCTCCCGTTTTAAAAAAGAAAATTTTACCGCCCTTTTTACCCTTGAGTGTACGTCACGACCTGTGATTCGTGGTAGGTCATTACATGAATAGTTTGAACTGTCTTACAAAAACATATAGCACAAATACAGGTATTCACACAATATAACTCAATAATAGTATCTTCAGACTGTCAAAACAAAAGAAGAAGAAGAAGAGCATTGTCTAGGGCAAACTTACGTCCACGGCATTGTGAAAAATATGTGAATTGGAATTTTAAGTGCCTCTGCCACATGAGTATGTCCTACAGAAGCATTGAAGAAGTTATTGTAAACAGTTTCTTCACCAAAACAACAAATTAGATAGTCACGTGAGAATAAAAAGAGGAAAAAGGAAAATTGTGCCGGCATCTTGCAACCTCATTCCCAAATTCCTCTGCCCAGGATGACAGAGAAGTAAAGTGAACAAATATACATTCCACAAATATAAAGCTAAAGGATAGTAGCATAACAAATCCGAGAGGAAGTTTTATCTCGGGGGTGAATACTACACTCTTATACTCTTTCCTTTTTACTTCTCTTCCTTCTGTCTAGGAACTGCAATGTCATGAATATAAGAACCTAGATAGTGGACATCATCAGAGCCCAGATATTAGAACATTACCCTGGATATTCAAGGCCGGACTAATAATGTAACCTTGATCTTTGTTTGTTCCTTTTAAAGGGAAAAAAATATTGTTAGTACCAAGGTCTTACCGTAAGCTGGTGGGTTGGCAATGATCGCTTCTGCAACAAATGAAATACCAGTTTCAGGATCAGGTTCTTTGCAAGCTGGAAGAAGCGAATAAATGATTTCCTTCATTTGATTCCTTTGAACAGGTATTTCAGAAGGCCCCGAGGGCAAGAAGCCTTTGTTTTTTACCATGTCTGTATTTTAAAAGGGTAATATATCGGTCACAGAACAATAAATGAAAACCATCGTCTTAATTCTCTAATAGAAGTAAATAAGTAAATCACATAAATATTCAATCATTTGAAAGATTGTTGGCAAAATATTTGTCATTATAATATACCGACACTAAGAAGCAAAGGCAACTCCTGACAGTAAAAGCAACACTTAACTTCAAAAAGACCGTATACAAATAAAGAATTGTTAATAGACAACCCAAAGGCTCCTACGATTCATAACTCTAATGATGAATCAAATATGAACCGTGAAGAAAAAAATTGAAATGAAAAAAATAATTTTTTTTAAAAAACATAGAATTACAAAGAGACCCTTAAGGAATATACATCTCCAGCAATTAAAAATAAAATAGGTGCGCTTTCCTTGAGAAATACTAAAGGAAAAAAAACAAAGATATAACAAAAACGATTTTTTAACAAAAAATATAGTTCTATATTCAATATAAATGAAATTTCCCTGATAAAATTGTTACAAATCATAACTTCCCAAGCGCAGAGATTCACATTCTCTAGACGTCAACACCTCCTCCCAGATATCATATTAACCCAAATACAGTACAAATAGAATCAGATTCTCTCTTCATTCATTTTTCTTTTTCCTCTTTTTCATATTTGATTTCTTCATCCCACCTTTTCATGACTTCAAAGCATAAATACACATCCCCACACTTGGGTAATTATGGTAAGAAATAAAACATTAATTGTTACCAACTCAGTCATAGTTGAGAATGAAATTTCATGTCTACTCTTTTTTTTTTTTTTTTTTTTTTTTTTTTTTTTTTTTTTTTTT
>NW_019272032.1:4369702-4370920 GCF_002738345.1 Cucurbita maxima | reverse complement strand
TTTTTTTTTTTTTTTTTTTTTTTTTTTTTTTTTTTTTCATTTAATAAAAAAGGGAAGGGACAAAAATAACAAATCCTTGACAAGGATAACATGATGTCTTCGTCAGAAACTACTGAAAAAGGGAACAATGAAAGAAGCAACTACCAAATTTAATTCTACGACCTCTAATTTATCCATGCTTGAGCTCAGAACAACACTAAAGCATGAGGTAAACCGTTTTAACTTTACTAATATAGATTGTGAACTTACAGCCGGCAAGAATCTTAGGATCTCCACCTAGAGCATAAAACTCCAGCCCAGCAGTTAAAACAAACTCCTTGAAATTTGAATGAGTAGCAAGTCTAACACGATGACCATAATCCTGCAAATATTGTCATTGCACATAAGAACAAATACTATCTCAGATATATTAAATAAAAATGATTGATTGCACATTCTTTATATCTTTATGTACAGGAAACGAATTTCACTGTCAGATGAAATATACAAAAGGAAACGAAGCCTCCAAAAAAAACCCACCCTCAAATTGACTATTCATAGAGACACGATAATTACATATGAAATAGATTAAAACAAAAAACAAAAAAGAAAAGTCTACAATGAGACTACAAAAATAATGAGATCTCTTCCTCTTATGAAGTCTCTACCCTTGGAATAACCTTCAATTTCTTTACAACCACATCTGCTCAAAAGTTGCAAACAAGGCACAAGGCGAGTATTAAACTCCCACAATCATTCAGCCAAGCAATTAGGAAACTGAATCTCAAAAAAAAAAAAAAAAAACTTCCACAAAATTATTTGAATAAGGAACTTCTAGGAGGGACCAAAATTGGACAGGAGAAGCCACCTAAATGTGGATTAGATATTGGCAATAACAAGCAAGAAAGTACAGCCTACTTTAAAACTGGTTATAGAGGCTTCCTAGAGAAGCCTACTTCTCGTGGTATAAAGTTACTGTCAGTTAATACAAAAACAAAAAAAACAAAAAATTGAAGTTTTATAGGTTCCGATCCCTTTGCTTCAGTTCAAGTCCCTGCAGTCACATTGCAAAGCTGGCCTTTTAGCCTAGTTCTCAGGTTTTAATTTGGGATGTGGTGCCACGTTAGGTTTTGGGAGGACAGTTGGTGCAGTCCCTTGAGGCTATGCAATGATTTTCAGCAGCTTTTTTTTTTTTTTTTTTTTTTTTTTTTTTTTTTTTTTTTTTTTTTTTTTTTTTTT
>NW_019272032.1:4368231-4369681 GCF_002738345.1 Cucurbita maxima | reverse complement strand
AAAAAAAAAAAAAAAAAAAAAAAGCCTCCAGCAAGAGGCTTTAATCTTGATGAGATCAAGACAATCTGTAACGAAAAGAATTTGCCCGCAAAATTTCTTTGATTTGTTTCAACCAAATATCTGGAAGAATAGCGTGGAAACATTTATCCAACGAAGCTAAGCTTTAATAGGCAAAGACTTGAAACAAAGCTGAAAAATAAAGAGCGCCCAACATGGTAGCTTTTATGGCATTTAGCAATTAAACTCCCAATGTGAGACGGAGCAAAAGGAAACCACCTAAAGGTCAGAGGTGATTAAAACCCCCACCGGGAGAAAACTAAAGATCTCCCAACATGTTTAAAAGTAATTAGTTAGTGAATAAGATTAAAGAAATATTCATAGAAGTTTCCATACCTGTAGACGCTTTCCAATTGCTATAAATGGCTGTACATCTCCACGTGTGCCAACAATAAGCATTACTATTTGCAAAGGTGGAATATCCTGGTGGTCTGTTGCTTCAAGAGGTTCTTCTTCAATTATATTATGATGGTCCTTTGGTCTAATGCCAAGAGAGGGTGCAACGTCTACAGGGACTTCAAATTCCACTGTTCCGTCATCTTTCACTGTGGCTATTCTGTTTAATAATTTAAGCTGTACAATTTCAAGAAGTTAGTATAGGAAAACCTTATTCTAAAAATCTGGCATTAATTATCATGAATGAAAGCCAATGTTTAAAAAGTTTGTTCATAAAATTTTGAGCGAACTACACTTTTGGTGCCTGAGATTTGGAATTTGATTTTATTTGGTTCTTAAAGTTACAAATGATTTAATCCCTGAAGTTTAAGAAATAGCTTTACATTGTGCCAGAATTGGTTTGACATGGCAATTAAGGCTTACTAGGCCTTCATTGACATGTGCAAGTCTAAATCATGTGGCAAATTTTAGTCATTTTATATTTAAATTTAATTATGTGTCTTTTTTATTCTATTTTCGTTTCCCCGCCATCTTTTTCCTCCCATTTCTCATCCTCTCTTTAGTATCTCACTCCCCCTCCCCACCACCACCTTCTCTGTCTTCAGTTTCTCGTCCTATTCATACTTTGGTTTTTTTTCCCCACCCCCACCCTTCTTCCTTGATGATTGCGTGGGCAAACAAAAAGAAAAGGCCATATCCAAAATTCAAACCTCCCTAACAAGGTGGATGGGTGGCTTACAGAAGGCCTTTCTGCTTGAAATTTGAGGGGTAAAGCCAAGGTGGTGGGTAGTTGCGCCTTTAGCACTTTTGTGCCACTCGTGAAAGGAAAGGAATGCTAGAGATTTTGAAGATAAGACCTTACGTTTTGAGTATATTTGTAACTATGTACAAAACATGGCTTCTTGGTGGATTTCTTTACACAATTCTTTTATAGCTAAAGCCTCTTGGTGACTGGCTCGTTTGGTGTGCCTTTTTTTCCTTTTTTTTTTTTTTTGGG
>NW_019272032.1:4365504-4368035 GCF_002738345.1 Cucurbita maxima | reverse complement strand
GGGGGGGGGGGGGGGGGGTGGGTGGGGTGTGCCCTTTCCCCGGCCATTAGGTTGTTGCTGTTTATTTTTTCTAGATTAAACTCCTTCATGCAAATGGTCTATTTTGAGTTCGACAATTGCAGAGGTTGAGAGTCGAACCATCAACATTCGGAATAGTAATTGGTGTCTTATCCAAGAACTATGCACAAACTAGCAAGAAATTGCCTATTTACAAAGCATTAATTAAAATTCATCGGGAATCACCTCATCCCACCCTCAAATGTTGCTAAACTCAAGAAAATTATTAAAATTCAACATTTGCACCAAAAAAAATATATTCAAATATAACTAAGCAAGAGATATCTAAATGAAATTATGTTTTGAGGAAAATAAAATGCTGGGACTTCTAATTAAAAGAATGGAACAGAAAACAATATAAAACATCTAAGTACAGCAGTGCAGGACTAAATTGTAATCTGAACTATACCTTACGTTAGGAAAAATAATTTGTTTCTGCAGTATTATACCTTCTTATGAACAGGAACCTTGTCATCAAAAATTTTAGCTGCCTCTTCAGCAAGAAACTTATGTTTTGACGCCTCAGTCTTCGATCTTTCTAATTTATGCTGGCTCAAATCAGACTCCGACCGGTCAATGCTTGATGTTTGTACTGGCATGGTGTTGACTTTAAGCAGAGTCTTGCCAGAGATATCTGAATGAAAAGAAAATTCATCTATGCTAGTCATTTAATCAATTTTGATTCTGGAAATAAAATTAACGTCAAAGCATAGTTTCTCCCGTAGTGCGGTATTTGGGTGAACATGACATACTTATAATAAGTAAAAAGTTGTAAGAGACACCATGGACAGGGGAAAATGCTATATCAATAAAATGATAGACTGATCAGTGTTTTTATAAGTATAATAGTTCTAATTTCTGATCAATTGAAATTAAATAATAAAGGTATACAATCACAAAAAAGTCTTAAAAGTTTCAAGCCATCTACCTATAATACAAATGGGGAAAGGTTCCTAAGACAACGGACTACAAAGAGCTTTCCACTTGACCAATAGAATGCCAAGGCATAGTTGGAAAAGGAAGGGTAACAATTACACCACAAACTAAAGATAATTACAGAGTTCAAAAAACTACCAAAAGACTCATGGAATCACCAAAAGTTCTGTTATTCCTTCCTAACCCAATTTGCAATAAAAGAACAGCTGAAGTTTGTAAAATAGCCCACTTCTCCCGTTTAAAGGGGTGACCATAGAGAGTGGAGATTATAGAAGAAGCCACTTTCTAATCTGACTTTAATACAATTGAATAGGCCACAACTATAGATTGATAATCACAATTTTGTTTTTTTGTTTTTTTTTATTTCCACGATTCCGTGCACCTCAATGATTTTTACGAGACAATTGTCTAGCCCTACCACATTTTGTTGTCAAGATAACTCATAGGACATTAAATCCTTATTGGGCAGCCACCATAACTTGAACTCATTCACTTTAACCCCTTTGTTATTTACTTGACCATTTGGTTGATTAATAATAAAATTGTATATCACCATTAGTCTTGTCCGTGTAAATATTTGGCACCAACCCTCGTTTTTTCTTTTTATCCTCCTTATCACTGTGTATATCTCAGAGACAGTTGTTCTGTGCATATAAATAACAAAAAGTTCTTTCTGACAAAAGCCACTGAGAGAAAGATACGACCCGCACTGTACTTTAAAAGCAAAATACCAACCCAAGGTATGTATATAATGTCAACTTGTTTTGGGCATTTGTCCCTAGCACGTAGTTCATGAACCATGACTTGAAATCTCAAATTCAAAATGGACATACAATCCCACATTCACCAACAATCAGTCCTTGGGCATCTCATTTTCAATAAGAAATGATATTTCATTAGGATGAAAAATAAGAAGTTGCTTTTCAATAGACGTCTCCAGTGAAAACTACATTGTTGAGGGGATGATTACCAAAAAGAAAAAAAACCCGAGACACCACGAAGTTCTTTTGTTTCTCTCAGTTCATGATTCCCAATTCATGAAGGACAGACAAAAAAAGATTTTGTGCCCCAAAACCTTGGCTTTATCTTGTAAGCCATGATCACAAAGGCTAAGAGAAGCCAATTTTTCACAATTCTTGGAAGCAGGATGGTGGCTAATAATCAGTGAAGATACCGAAAATTTGCACTACAAGTCCTCAACAGAGATACAAAAGAGAAACAGGTGATTTTGCTCCTCCCAAAAGTAAAAATGAAAAGCATGAATTCCGTTGGGAGGAAATACACAGATTCTCTGGTTGCATCTTGTCACTGGTGTTGATCCCGCCTAAACAAATAACCCATAAAAACACTTCACATGTTTTTGGAATGGAAGCTTTCCACAATATTTTACAAAAAATCGGCTGGACAACTTTATGACCTAGGAAAAGAAAGGAAAACAGAGATTTGATTGAAAGAAACCTTGATTTTTCAAGATGCTTGGCTCTAGTACCACTGCCTTGAGAGAGAAAAAAGAAGAAGAAAAAAAAAAAAAAAAAAAA
>NW_019272032.1:4313376-4365121 GCF_002738345.1 Cucurbita maxima | reverse complement strand
AAAAAAAAAAAAAAAAAAAAAAAAAAAAAAAAAAAAAAAAAAAAAAAAAGCTACCGCAATGATAGAGCAAAGAAATTCAATCGGAAAAATCCCTGTCCAAAAAGCCTCTCCCTAATTGATGGAAGAGAAACTTAAGAATAATTTTTTTTAAAAAAAATACTTTTTAAAGAAGCAGATCATTTCATTGATGAGATAAATTACACAAGCCAAGCCCATACAAAAAAATTCTACAAAAGAGTGGTAAAGCAGTAAATATCTTTGTTTTTTTAAGAAACCAAACTTTCATTGAGAAACATGAAAGAAAATACAAGGCATACAAAAAAGTCAAAGCCCAACACAAAGGAGTCCCAAGAACTACTCAAAGAGACTCCGGTCTAGCAAAATCAAACCAAGCTCGTAATTACAAAAAGGTCTAGTGACGGACACCCACAAGAGGAGGTTAATTTACACCACGTAAGAGCCATAAAAGAAAGAGGTTCAAGAAAGGCATCATAGCTATTCTCTTTGTCATTGAATAGATTCCCTTCGTGTCAAATGGTCAGTAGAAAGCTCAAGTGAAGCAAAGCCATAGAGTCTCCTTATCTTTGGTAAGAGGACGATCAGTGAAGACTAGGGCAAGGTGGGAATGAATCTCCCTTGGATGGACTAGCAACCGCCCCAAAACATTAGATATAGATATATAGTTCCAAAGGTTATGGAAAATGAGCAGTTGCTGAATAAGCGGATAAGAGACTCAGCATCACTTTTAAAGTTAGAGCAGCAGCTGGGAGATGGGCAAAAAAAAAAAAAACCAGGGAGCTTTCTTTACAACTTGTCTTTTGTTTAAGCATGAGTGACTAAGCAGCCATAGGAAAATTTTCACCTTTTTATGGATAAAAACCATTCCAAATGGAGCAGTAGAGGACCTCCTTTCCTTTGATCCCAATCGATGCAAGATTACTAATAAGTGATTTTGAAGAGAGTTAAAACCTCCTTTGGGTGATCCTTCCTTCTATCCATGGCCAAGTCAAAATACCTTGGATATTCCTCCTTCAAGAAACTTATGGCATGTTAGGGAGTGATTTTGAAATTGTAAAATCACTTTAAAGTCATATTTAAAGTCATTCTCAAACATGTACTAAATCATTCAAAGTCAATTTTAATGATATGTAAATCGTGTTTAGAAGTGTAAAACCAAAGATTAAAGTTATTTTGGATAATTAAATACACGTTTGAGAGTAATTTTAACGATTTCAAAATCACTCCTAGACATGTACTTAATGTTGGGAAGGGTTATCACACGGTTAATTTTAACTCGTTTTTTCTCAATTTGATAAAAAACCAAAATTCATTAAGAATATAATAAGTGGTGTACAAAGACTTGACAAAAAGATTCAACTATTAATAATAATATAAAAATAATAATAATAAATAAATAAATAAAGAGGATGTTTACATAATAAATTTGAATTAATTATAATTTTTTTTAACAAGAAACAAATATTCATTGATTAATAAAAAAGGATAACATGCTCAAAGACACAAAACTCATAGAGAAGAAAATAAAATAAAATAAGAACCAATACAAATATAAAGAAGCTTATGAAGAGTGAATAAAAGCAACCCAATTAATACAAATATCACAAGGAGAATAAGACCTAAAAAGTTTAGAATAAGAACACCAATGAAAAGCCTTTAGCTTTGCAATATTGAAGCATTTCAACCAAGATTTTCCAAAAATAAATTTGAATTAAGAGCCAAATAGAAGTGTTAAAACGTGCCACCCCATATATCTTCCAACAAAATAGTTGACCTCAAACAAGTTGCCACCTATGTTCTTCATTTGAAACCAAATCCTTTTTTTTTTCAATGTTTCTTCAAGTGATGTTTGGCCCCTTGTTAGATTCTATGTTTCTCATTGAGCTTTGATAATTAAGTTATATTCTAACTATCATTTAAGTCTTATATTATTTGATTGGAGCCCCTTTTTGTAGTTTGGCTCCTTTTTTAGGCTTTATTTTCTTATGCACTTGTATTCTTTCCTTCTATTTATTTTTAATCAATAGAAGTTTGATTTCTCGTTTAAAAGGGAAAAAAATGAATCAAAGCCTTTTTTCATGATATCTTGTCAAAAAAAAAACCCATCTCGCCTAGTCATAAACCTTATAGTAGTTTATCTTGAAAAGGGTGCATCCCTTCATAATCTGGTAACTTTCTTTCTTACGTTCTTTAGAATCAATTGCTTAATGTAATAAAATTTACAAATCGCTAGGTGGGGATGAAAAAAATCATCTCCAAATAGCACAAAAATTACTCAGAGAGTAGTTTTTAAAAAATCGAGCAACAAAACAGCCATGAGCAAGTGTTGTCAAAACAAGCCCTACTCAAGCTTGACTCACCATCCCACACTCTATCCCAACTTGAAGGAGGTCACGGGTGCACATCCGTTCCAATCCAACAAGAGGGTTAGGTAGCAGCAACGCTAGCTCCACACAGCATGACACATTAGTCAATCAAGAGGCAACCTGGAGCCTCAACCTCCATTTTTCTCTTTAGCCAAGTATTCTATAGGAGGATTGTAATCCTTTGAAGGTATATGAGGCGCCAAGGTATGTAAAGATTAGCTACAACCCCTTGACAACTTTAAGCTCCCTATCTAGTTTCTTGCATTCACATGAATTCTTCAATATCGATGTAAGTCAAGTTACATTCATCTCAGGACCCACCGAGTCAATAGCTAGATCCATTAATTTGATGCATGAATCAACTTCAGAAATCCATCCAAAATAGTATTTTCATTCCCTCTATCAGTTTCTGTCGCTCTACCAAATAAACTAAAATCAAATAAGTTTCTCACTAATATATAAAGTGCTATTATTAAAGTCAGTTCAAATGTTCAACAAATAGATGGAGAAAATTGGGGATAGATGATTGATATCCTCGTTCGACTGCAACAGATCACGACATTCTGAGCTCCGTTGGGAGATAGCAGCAGTTGAATTATAATTGGTAAATGGATCAGAGAGAAACAGGAATGGAAGAAGACGCAATTAAACCGGAATACATTAGCAACGAGATTCGTAAAGTAAAGCAAGCAATGCATATGAACCAACAGAGTCAATCAAAACCACGAGAGTTCACTCCCAACCTTTTACCAAGATTACGGCCAACATCCAACATCAATTAAAAATCATAGAGTCGTAACCAACGAAAAGAACAAACAGATGCATCAGCAGAGTCCAAGAAAGCAACACTGAGCAAACAAAACAGAAACCACAAAACAAGCAAGCAGCAGAAGATATTGCAACAGCAACGACCTACAAACCTGGAGAGTCATCTTCACCACTAGTTTTCGCAGCAACACCGTCTTCAATTCGGACTTCCCTGCTCACCATTCCATTACTACCACTATCACTACCATTCTCCCTCCTCCCATCATTCTCGATACTAACATCAACTTCGGAGGAACTCAGGGACGGGCTCGGATGCCTCTCGAGCGTCCCCGCCATCGCGTCGGTGCTGGGAAATGCGTCGGGAAGTTGATCCAGCAATTGAGTCGAGAAGAAGAATCTTTCCTTCTTTTTATGTTCACCGGGTTGTAGTGGCGGACGGGGAGTGGGAATTAATGAGGTAAATTGGTAACGGCGATTTGATACGTGGCAGTTGGCACGTGATTTCGTCTGCCTTCTTTTCTTTTCTTTTTCTTTTTCATTTTCCTTTTTCCTATGTCATATTTGGTCGCTTGGCTTTCTACTTTAGTCCAATTAATTAACACATTATATTATAAAACATAATTTGATTTATTAAAATATTATATCACCCATCAAAAGGTTCAATAGGTAAATTTTGACCACACTAGTGACTTCAAATGTACGTATTACAATGTTAACCAATAAGCAATTTAAAATAAATCAACATGAATATAGCTCAATCGATTAAGACGTCATATCATCGAACCTACGGTGACCTAAAATTAACCAAAAGTCAATATGAACCTAGACCATTTGACTAAAACATCATATTATCAACTAATAGGTTTAAAACGTAAATTTCCACCTCTCACGTGAATTCAAGTGCATGTATTAACACGTTTAATTAGACGCAATCGTAAAAAATTTGACGTTAATGTAACATAATTCAATTTTTATCGGTGGTACTATATTTTAAAAATACTCATAAATTTTCAAAAGTAATATTATAAAGTTTAAAGATAATTTATAAAGTGTCGATAAATAATTTTCGTTATATATTGACGGTAATAATTTTTAAACTATTATGAGTTAATACTGTAGTAATAATATTTTTAAATTTTGTAAATAAATTAGAAGAATATTAATGAAAATTTTTAAAATTAAAAGTGTAATTTTTTAGATAAATAAGAATATTAATTAAAAATTATATTATTCAGCCCTCGTAAAATAAAGGTGCAATTTGTCGGTAATAATTTTAAATTTATTGTTACACATTTTTTTAAATTATTTTTTAAATAGTTAACGTACAATATCATTGAAGTTCGTGATAAAAACTATGCTACTTAATGAAGTTAGTTCTCCATTAAATTACACCAACCAATTTGCCACATTAACCCAACCGGCCAATCAACGACCACGTGCAACCCTTTCCCATGAGGTCGAATTCACGATATTATTTGTACCAATAATAAAAATTCAAAATTAAGCTAGTTTAATTTAAAACAATTCTATGTCATGTGTCCTCTTATAATTTAAAATAATGTACGGTTGATCTATTAAAATAATTTTTATTCTTATAAAATTGTAAATAAATAATATTATTGTTCGATAAGGAATGTAGAAGAATGTCCGGACCATTGTATACTAAATTTAAATTTTAAACGATGATAAATTGTAAACGGTAGCACGGTCTAATATTATAATATTTATTTTATTATTTTCTTAGGTTGGAAGAATGTTTTTAAAATATTTATAAAAATTTGAAGAAATTTTTGGGTTTAGGTTTAATTATGTGTTAGCGTTCCAACCTAACTACCTAATTCCATGAGACAACAAAAATTGTAACTACCACCGCCGTGGCCATGGTGGATCGAACAAAAAGTAGAGTAAATTTCCACGATTTTCATGGATACTTTCATCGAGTCTTCGGCGTTTAGTCTATGGGGTAGACTTGGACCGCTGCTGAGAAACTCTGCTTAAAGTTCATCGCAATTTCAGTCCCAATTTCCACATGATTTCTTTCCATTCTATTTATTTACAAGATTCATTCTTTTGAACCCATGAATTTTGAATTGAACCGATTAACACCGCCATTGAAGAGCGAGAGAGTGAGAAATGGAGAAGGCATTCAACAGGCAGAGGATTCTTCTTCAACACTTGAAACCCAGGCAATCGTCGCCGTCGTCTTCTGAGTCTGAATCTGCTTCGCTTTCTGTATGTATTAATCCCCATTTTGTAGTTCCTCTGTTTGTTTGGTTTTTGAAATGGATTGTTCTTGATTTTCTTCCTTCCTCAGCATTTTTTCTTTTTGTTTTAACTTGTTTTTGATTGGGTATGGATAGGCTTCTGTATGTGCTGCTGGAGAAAGTGCTTCACATTCTTACCATAGGACTGCAGCGTTTGGGGATGATATTGTCATTGTAGCGTAAGTTTTGTCTGTTCGTCCTTATCTCTTAATTTGACTGAAGTGGGCTTAGTTAGCTCAATGTTGTCTATGATAATCTCTTGCTGTAAAAAAATGGAAAACAGAGCATATCGAACAGCATTTTGCAGAGCAAAAAGAGGGGGTTTCAAGGATACTCCTGCAGATGATCTTCTTGCATCTGTTCTTAAGGTTTGATTGATTCATTCATTTATGTTTCTATTCTGCTTAATTATTACAACTCTTTGGCTTGTTTAGTCCCAAATAAGGTGTACCAAATGATCAACTTTTTGGTCATACTTTGTTTCTTGTTCTTATGTTTATAAATTATCTGAAAAATTGATTGATGATGTAGGCTGTGATTGAGAGAACAAATTTGAATCCAAGGGAAGTTGGTGATATAGTAGTTGGCACAGTTTTGGCTCCTGGCTCTGTGAGAGCCTCTGAATGCAGGATGGCTGCTTTCTATGCTGGCTTCCCTGGTACAATACAAAATCTCTCCTTCCTATGTTTTTGTTTCACATAGAAACCTTTTCAATTTCTCTCATAAGTTTTGATCCAAACTTGGAGTGTTCTTCCAGTTACCAATCCCTGAAACCATGAGAGTTATGTATGTTATAAGAATGAACTGTGAATAGAGAGATAGCTTCATCTCTAAGAGATTTGATAGCCCAAAATCCCATTTTCCACAACCATTTGACTTATGATTTGGATGTTGTGTTTCTGATGCATCAGATACGGTGAGCATAAGAACTGTCAACCGACAGTGCTCGTCGAGCCTTCAAGCTGTTGCTGATGTCGCTGCTGCCATTAAAGTTGGATACTATGATATTGGTACGGTCAATTGAATTCAAGAACCTGAAAGGGAAGAGAAAAAAGTTATAACATTGTTGACCATTTGACATTGATAAGATCCGTCTTGCAATGCAGGCATTGCAGCTGGGTTGGAGTGCATGTCTATTGATAACATTGAATTTCCTGTTAGCAACAATCCCAAGGTATATTTTACATTTTACACCTTCAATGAACTTGCTGATTTACCTTGTTTTCTTAAGTTTTATCTGATAAAAGTTGTTAATAGGTAAATGCCTTCCAACAAGCTCGAGATTGTATACTTCCTATGGGCATCACTTCTGAAAATGTAGCCCAAAAATATGGTGTGAGTAGGGAAGAACAGGACCAGGCTGCTGTAAGTTCACTGCCTTTTAACTTAGATTTTTTTGATAAAACTTTAGTGAAAATTCAACATAGGAGTTATTTCAACAGGTTGAATCACATAGACGTGCTGCTGCAGCAAGTTCATCTGGTAAATTCAAAGATGAGATCATCCCTGTTTCCACAAAGGTAATTGCAGAATGACTTCTTTAATGGCTAAAAACTGTGCATTCATTTTGTTTTCTTGGTCACTTACCAATTTTCCACCATAATCGAAAGATCATCGACCCAAAATCTGGCGTTGAGAAGCCTGTGATTGTATCTGTGGACGAGGGCATTCGGCCCAACACAAACATGGAAGCTTTGGCGAAGCTGAAGCCAGCATTCAAGAGAGATGGCTGCACAACAGCAGGTTTTACTTTCATACAGTTTGGTTTGGTATTATGTTTGTCAACAATGGGATTATGGCTCAAATCAATGCTCTATTCTTATAGGGAATTCTAGTCAAGTTAGTGATGGAGCTGCTGCAGTTCTCCTCATGAAGAGAAGCGTTGCTATCCAGAAGGGACTGCCTATTCTTGGGATCTTTAGGTATGTCCATTTTCTTACCATTGTTGACCCAATAGAGCTCACTGTGCAAAATGATCAAGTGCTAAAGAAATATATTTATTTTCCACCCTTTTTTATCAGATCTTTCTCATTTGAAGAAGTATAAAAAGTGGGAATCTTCGAATGGAAAGAACTATACTTTTGCAATCCAATCCAAGCATTGTAGTGTTATAAGCAGAGATTCTTGTAGTACTAAAAAATGGTTCATGTTGCCTTGGACACGGGCACTTTTAGCTACCGTAGGAAGTCTGTCAGGTGAGTTAGGATTAGAAAAAGTAGGTAAAAAGTAGGGAATGAAGACATAAACACAATTCACCATTTCAACCTACCGTCTCCTCTACTCATTAAGCCACTTCGCCACACGTTTAAATGAAATTTGATTGAAAGTCATGCTCAGAATCTTTGCTTGAACATTAATTTAAACCATATACGAGCCGTAGTATAAAGAATTTACGTGACTACATGCGAACCTTTTTCCTCGACTAAAAATTGATCTTGAAAATTTTCTATTCTATATTTTAGAGTTAATTTTTGTTTGGAAATGCATGCAGGAGTTTTTCAGCAGTTGGTGTGGATCCAGCAGTAATGGGAATTGGACCAGCTGTTGCAATTCCAGCGGCTGTCAAATCTGCTGGTCTCTCTCTTAAAGATATTGACCTTTTTGAAATTAATGAGGTATTTTTCCTCGCTCTCTCTTGATGATTAAGAATAAAAATTATATATAATATTCTGACTTATAATTAACATTTTTAGAGAAATGGCTGTGGTGGACAACGTTCCTATTTCTTAATTCTCCTTTAGAAACATTGTTAAAGTTGCATATAAATTTCAGAAACTAAAAAAGAAGGAAAACACATGAACCATCGCTTGGTTGTTGAAACCACAAGTCTGGAAGATTTGTTTAATTACAATGTGAAAAAGGTTTTGTGATTTTGCAGGCATTTGCATCTCAGTATGTGTATTGCTGTAAGGAACTAAAGCTTGATACTGAAAAGGTGAATGTTAATGGCGGTGCAATGGCTCTTGGACATCCTTTGGGCGCAACCGGTAATCTTTCACATTTCACAATTTCTCCCATCTTCATTTAGTATAGGAACTAAAGGTCTCAATCATTGGATCCTATCAAATTAAAAAATGGCTAAACATATTTGTGAGTTGGATTGAATGGACCTAATTCATTAAATTTTAGTTTTTTCAAACTTAACCCAATCTATATAGGTTGATTAAGGTATTCTAATCATTGATTTTTTTTTTACACTCTTTAAAATGAGATGATAATGATAATGATAATAAGTGAGAAATGAAAGTGGAATATTGAACCTTTAGATTTATGGAAGAAAATAGATTACTCAATCTAATACGGTATGTTTGAATTGGTAATGAGTTAGTTCATATTAGCGACTAACAAAGATAATAGAATTATGATATAAGTATTCATTCCAATCGCTTTCCTATGACAAAGGTTATCTCATTAGTATTAAGTAATGAACAATTATTGGAAAAACCATGCCCTTATTGCAGGCATATGATAAGCACATGTTTTTCCTCATTGGGTGTCAGGTGCTCGTTGTGTGGCGACTCTCTTAAATGAAATGAAGCGTCGTGGGAGGGATAGTCGGTTTGGTATCATCTCCATGTGCATCGGTATATATCTCTCTACAATCTTGGTTCTTTCCGTTCAAGGGGTGAAGTGGAAATTTGAACTTTTTAAAACTTTTCAAAAAGTTGTTAACACATTAATTAACTAGTTGAATTAGACTTAGATCGATCTCTCCAATCACGTCGAGTGATATTAACTCTATCCTTAATAGTAAAATTAATCTATCCTCAATAGTAAACTTAATTGATTTTGCATAACAATCCGTACCTTATGCAGGCTCAGGAATGGGAGCTGCCGCTGTGTTTGAGAGAGGCGACTCTATCGATGAGATTTCCAATGGCAGACCAACCTCACATTGAGAAACCATATTTTGATTCCAAGAATCCCATCTAAGAATATACAATACTCTATTTAGGGAAAGAAGGACTCAAGCAAGACAACAAGACAAGATGAATTAGACTGATCTTAATGAATGCTGTTATCAATCTAGACTAGAATTTTTCATGTGCCAATTCGTTTCAATCCTACACTCTAAGGATTGTAATTTAGTTTGGTTCAATTTTTTTTAAGTAGGTGATTCTATCCATCGTACATTGGATTGGTCAAATACAACACCAATTTACTCAGTGTGTTCGAAATAGCTGTTTCTTTTATAATAAAAAAAATAAACTATTGTTATAATGATTATTTCTTTTAAGAAAATACTTTATTGTTGTTTGTCAATAAAAATAAATAACGCTTTGCAAATATTGGATTAATTTAAAAATTGTTTGAAAAGATATTTGAGAAATGATGTTAAAGTGATTAGTCAAAAACCTTCCAAGTATGCATAAAAATACCTTTCAAGTAGGTAAAAAATGCCATTATTATTAAAAACATTTTAAGAAAAAACACTTAAATTAGAAGATATACCAAACAAACTCTTACCATCACTTAATCAAGTTATTTTAATGATGGCAACAATAATCATTGCATAATAAAGATTTAATCCTGTAGACCAATCATAAAATTGAAATCGAAAGTTAAAAACCTATGAGACAATTCTAAAAAGGGTAAAGACTAAACTTGTAATTAAAAAACAAATAATTAAATATCACTAATATTTGCTTGGTTCAACATTTTAAGAGCTAATGAAACCAAACTTCCTTTGTATAACTTGGCTCGGTTATCGATTTGGTTGAATCTCCTTCATTGTTTCAAAATCAGAAGTGTTTACTTACTTCAGGGTACTACTGCTCTAGCTTTTAAAACATTTGTGAATCCATTGAAAGCAATCAAATTCAGAATTAAGCCAAAAGATTTCCAGCCGAAGCAGTGAATATGAAGAAATCTAGATTCATATCGACGAAACACGGAACTACGACGCTTTACTTCAATCAAATACATGAAAGATGTCACCTGAGTCTTTCTACGTCCATAGAAAAGTAAATGTTTGGTGCTGGGAGCCAACCATAAAAATCGTGCAAGGTTTCCCACCCAAAACCACATGCTATTCATATTCTGCACTTATTCTGGGTCGGGCGATCCACCAGGGACAAGCTGCAAATCAACAATTTGCTTCAACAATCAGACGTTAATAAGAACTTCTAGTCCGTCTAGATGAGCTGCTAACAATCACATTGACTAACCTTAAAAGGACAACTAGACCAGCTTTAATGCACAATGAAACTACTTGACCATCCAACATTTGGCCTGAGTTCTCTAATTTTTTCCCTCAGCTTTGACTACATTAGTTCACATGCATGTTGACTAGTTTCAAATAACGTCCACATCAACTTGCTCACACATTGACTGATCTTACGAAACAACTACTTATATGAATGACATAAGAGGCACGCGAATTTAAGACTTGACTATTTAACCATTGGGACGAACAATGTGGTTCCTTTAAAATACTATTATTATCATTATAAAGATGGGGATTGGGGCACACCCACAACCATCATGAAGCTTGGCCTCTCTAACACAATCATTGTTCATTGGTCTAGGAGGAGATCGTCTAAAGACTTGTGGCTTCCCCAAACAAGTGCATGTAAACAATAAAACTGTGATTGTCACTTACAATAGCAATGTTGTTCCCATTGAGTAGAATCTGATCCAGCTTTGTTATCCGTCTCCCCTCGGCAGTGATCTCACTACAATGTAATACAGAGAGAGTGAAACAATATAGTAGATTGTAGAGAGCGCTATGTCTCTTGATTAAAACAAAGTCATTAGGTTCATAAAAAAGACAGCAACTCATACATGCCACAAGCATAAAAGACGTGCCAAGATCGGAATTTTAGGCCCAATGGAACGCACTCTAGATTTTGATTGGTAGAACAGGAAAGAAAATCAGCAATGGTGATATTAGCTCCAACAACAAGTACTCTTGTGAATGGATCGTTTATTGGTTAATTATAATTTAGATGTAGGCTTTATGAAGCCACCCTTTTTTGAATGAAAAGTTGAACGAAAGAAGATCACGAACTTATGACCACTTCAATATCCATATTAACCCAGTACTGAAAACATCAGAATAAGCTGAAACAAGTTATATGAAAAGCTTGAATAGTCAGTAAACTAGAAGGGGTGTCTAAGATCATAAGCAAAGACAATTTAACAATTTAACAACTCCTTGTGTTCTTACCAAATCGTTACTCCCTTTGTCAGTAACCATTGAGAATTCAAGTCAATTTTCATATATTTAATAAGGAAAACATCATGAGCTTTCCAATGATGAGTTAATTAAAACATCTTGATCATCACATTCAGAACTTGATGCTCAACTATGAGCTTCCCAATCTGGTTATATATCCACAACCGGACCCCGGAAGAGAAAAGTAAGCAATAATCTGCTAGCTTTACAGCTCCAAAAGGGAAAGGATAGAACAATAACAATCATGTATCCCGCTTAAATCTGTTTGCTAATTTTTCCTATCCCCAACATAGAAGAAGATAGTAAAATTGTACACTGATAGGGAACACGATTACTGACCCCCAATTTGTTGAGAATCAGGCGTGGAAAAAAAACAACAATGTGTATCAACCTAGGCAGAGTACTGCTTGACACTTGAGCCAACTTTTTCCTTCTACTTTACGAGAGATTTTGGTTCTCTACTTTACCTTACCTCCATGAAAAGAAACACTTTCATCAACGGAATCTCAGCAGGAACTGAACATGGCTAAGGTTATCCCCCTCTCTTGTTAACTCTTTTCCTTCTATTTCAGTATGGCATGAGATTATGGATCACTTTCCTCAACTTCTAAAGAAACCTCCAGTGTCCAGTTCCCTTCGAAAATTTGAATAAGGGAATTTCTAAACCTTAACTCAAAAGCTCTCCATAATTCAATGAAAATCACATGCTCAATAACTCAAATTGCTCTAGCGTAACATTCTCTGTCACTTTCAATCACGTTTCAATCCCTTAAACACAGACAAATACGACCTTGAGCCTAATACTTCCCTCTACTCGCCTCATATTCCCCCACACTAAAATCAACACATCAAACACTTCATATGAGAAAGAGAACAAACAGAACAGATTCAAACACAACAAATTATGCGAAATACAATGAGCAAACCAAAGAAATGTGAGTTTAGATCTCATAGAAGCCCTTACTATTCAGTAACATCTTCAAGAACCATGTTGACATAAACATCGAATCCTCTGAGAGTACCGACCAGTTCCTTGTCGCCTTTCATAATGACCCATATTTTCGACCCTATACATCGGTCGATCAACTCTGCAAATTATCATCAAAAACCAAGTAAATTAGAGTCCAATTCAATCGAAATAGGAGGGGAAAATGAGAAAAAAAAAATCGAAGAAGAAGCAGAAGCGAACCTGAGGGCAGTAGCTGCGAAGGATTGTTGGCCATGGATTGGAGGTCTTCGGCGAAGGCGAGCGAATCAAAGCAAGGGTCTGCGAATTGAAGCCGCGAATTCAGTTAAAAGTGCAAAGAGGCGCGAGGTCTTGTTTAGTGATTTCCCGTCCCGCCTCCTACTTCTTTTTCATTCTATGCTTCCCAAATTTCCTATATATTTTAAAAAATTAATTAATAAATAATTTATATTTTTCAATATAATTAAAATATTATAAATTAATTAAAATACTTTCAAAGTTTTTAATAATAACCTCTAACTTTTTAAATTTTTTAAAAATTAATTAAACAATATGTATTTTCTTTATTATTAATTTAGAAAAAAAAAAAAAAAAAAAAGGAAAACCTTCATTTCAGAGGGTTTAGTCTCCTCTCCAAAGATACAGTTAGCAACTCCTCTGTGGCGCGCTAGGGTTTCTGAGTATCTCTCATCATCTTCCTCCATCTATCGCTTCCCCGCCAGCACGACGCCATGGATAGGTATCAGAAGGTCGAGAAGCCCAAACCCGAGTTACCGATTAACGAAAATGAGATCCGAATCACTACTCAAGGCGCCATTCGAAACTACATCACATATGCCTCTACACTGCTCCAGGTATTTCCTCTTCCCATTCAATCTCCTCTACTCTTTACTTCCATCATCTGATTGCATTTCACACTGTCCGCTTGCTGATTCTTTTTTTCTTTTTCTCCCTATTTTGTGTGTGTGTGGCAATGCTGTGTCCGTTCTGTAGGATTCGGATCGTTTTTTTTTCAATTTGGAACTGTCTGTGTGTCAATCGATTCGTGCTGCTAGGGATTTTGTTCTTAGTTCTCGATTATTCGATAATTTCTGGGGTTGTCTGTGTAATTGTTTCGATATGTTAATTCGTGTATTCTTCTAGGTATTGGGAAGAACTTCATTAATTATCACTTATAGTTTAGTTACGAATGATAGAGACAAAAAACTGAATCACATTGAATATTGTTGTTCTTGGAACTTATTCAGGAAAAACGTGTCAGAGAGATCGTCTTAAAAGCAATGGGACAGGCAATCAGTAAAGCAGTGGCTATTTCAGAAATTATAAAGGTTTAATTCCTTAGAATATGCGTGCGTTTGAGTTCAAATGTTGTGTAGCTCGTAATTGATTAGCTTTGCGTATCCCCAAAACAGAAGAGAATACCGCGGTTGCATCAACTAATAGCCATCAGTTCAGTTAGCATAACTGATGTATGGGAACCAATTGAAGAGGGTCTTGTACCGTAAGTTCTCTTAATCTTTGCCTTCAGATTTAATTGTATAACAAAGAATTGAGAACCTGTTTGTCTTAGTTGATTTGCACTCACTCTATATGCGTCGCTCACTACTTTGTTGCATGTTCTATGGGTTTGTACTGTGTAGCTTACTCCTTTAGACGTGCACGAAATAACTTATAACATGTCACACAGGGTGGAGATGACTCGTCATGTCTCGATGATTTCAATTACATTGTCCAATCGAGAGCTAAATAAAAATTCTCCAGGGTAAGTTGTATCAGAAACTTTACTCAAGATATATGGCTGTATTTTTGCTGATTCTGCAATTTGGTATAAAATGTGGGATTTTAGCTACTTTTCTTACATATGTCGTGCTTCTGTTTCTTCCACATGTATGATTGTGAAATAACTTTTGTTTGTAGGTATCAAGCTCCATACTTTGTGGAACAGCCAAAGCAACAATATAACAATCAACAGCAGCCTCCTCAACAACAACAACAACAACAACAACAACCACCCAGACAACATCACATTTATCACAATGCTGCTAATGAAGGTGATTTTGACATTTTTACCGTTGGATTGTACCCTACCTCGTATAGATTTTGACATATTTTTGGCATTTTTGCAGATCCATATGGCCAAGGGAGAGGACGTGGTAGAGGGAGAGGGCGCGGTTGGGGAAGAGGTGGATATGGGAACTACCAAGGTAGATACGGCAACTACCAAGGTGGATACGGCCAGTACCAAGGTGGATACGGCCAGTACCAAGGTGGTTACGGCCAGTACCAAGGTGGATCTGACAACTACCATGGTGGATCTGGATATTATCAAGGTGAATATGGAATTATCAGATAGTTTAGATTGAAGTATGTTCTAAAGTGTTTACTGGATTGCATTAGCCTTCATACTGTTCTGGAGTAGGATTTTTAAATTTTGTGAGTTTTATTCATCATAGATAATGGGAACTATCAAGGTGGATATTCGAATTGGGGAAGAGGAGGTGGGCGGAGTAGAGGCGGCTGGGCTTATCGGGGTAAGTTTCTTTCTCTAATTTCTCCGCACATTGCGAAAATACAAGCCAAATCTGTCCTTGAGTTGTCTGTAGGAATGTTTTGAAAATTATTGCAATGCGGTGACTTGTTTAAGTTTTCTTCAAAATCATAGCCAGTAATGAAGGTGTATGTAGCTTCTGATCTTGTAATGTTTGCGAAATGCTCATGGGAACAAGGCGTTTCAAGCGATTATTTTCTTCCTGCAGGAGCTGGATATGAAAGAGGCAGAGGAGTAGGGGGTAGAGGTTATGGCCGTGGACGGGGGCGAATGGGCGGTCGGGCAAGGGGCAGTGGTGGAAACCAGGTTTAGTCGAAACATATTCGTTTGTTCTTCGTGCCTCTTACTTGAGCTAAATGCTTGCCTTGGCAGTGGGATGAACTATCACATATTTGTTGTTGATAGCTTGGAATTCGGTTTTCACAATTTCCAGCGTTATTAGGTTAGCGTATTTTTCTTTATAGATAATGTGGGAATGCAGCATTGTATCTGTGGGGCAAGGTTGTTTTTTGGTTCATGCTTTTGCATTTAGCTGAAGAGCAATCAATTTATTATTACTTATGTAATTTGTTTTATTCTTGTCTCTTCTCCAATATTCAATACTCTTTATTTTCGAGCCAACGAAAGCAAACTTAACCTAGTTAAAGATATATTCTCGATCAAGAGGTCAATACATAAGTAATGTTTTTAGTAGTTGAGGTCGCTACAAAGTTGATGTGAAAATACCAAACTGCCCCCAAAATACCTTGAAATAACAATTTGATCCACTAATTGGCCTGTGTAACCCATATGGATTAGGTACTTTGAGAGTACTAAAAATATTTTTACAAACTTAATGCCTACCAGACCTTTCAAAAAACGAAGGAAAAAGTGACACGTAAGTGAAGAGCTACAACAAGTCATCTAATGTGAATTTTAAAAAAGAAAAAAAGAACGACAAAAGTTCGTCATCTTTTCAGCATTTGGTTGTCCATTCAAACATTTATAATAGCAAACTATAGTGGGATAGCGACTTAACATCATTAAATTGTCATTTTGTAGAAACTGCATTTACATTTACCAACTTACCATATAAGTGGGACGGAAAACGAGATGGGGAATGAGTTTCTCGTCCCCATTGAGTGGATTTTTTCTACCCGCTCCCTCGCTCATTCCCTACTTAAATGGAGTCAAAGCTCTCGTAGGCCCTTATCATGGGACCCATCCACATTCATCCAAGTGTAGGGCTCAAGCAAGTGTCACATGGGTCAAGCTATGTGGTAATCTCAAAATGAAAAAAATTATTCAAAAAACCGTCACAAAATATTTGTCTCTTAATGAGTTTGCACAATGTGTTTATGTTTTAATATTTTATTTTGGCATCTTGTGTTGTTTATAAATTACTCAGATCACATGCCACCTCTCTTATACTCATTGCTTGCTTATCTTCAGCATCTTCCTTAGATTCTCATTCCAAAAATTTCTCTCTGTATTCATTTTCCCTCACAGCCTTTCTCAGTGAACACAGGGAATCTTCAGCAAAGGGACAGCACAGCCAGATCTCTAAGCCCTTTCCCTTTTGACCCAAAGTTTGTCACCTTTCTTCGACATGTGCAAAACCCCTTTTAAAGGAACCTCCTTCTACCAATCACACCCATGCAGGTACCACTTTCAAACAGCTTTGCTTTGTAGAAGTTCCTAAAAATGATGGCTTTTCTCTCTGTTTTTTCTGTTAAATCTTAATGGATTTTTTGTTGTTTTGATGCATTGCAGCAACTTCTTCAATGGGTTTTCAAGGAAACTAGTGAAAAAGATGGACATAGGACTTCACATTCCACCAAGAAGGGAGCAAGTTGGGGTAAGAGAAAAACTGCACACTACCTGTTTGATAAAATGTCGAAGTGGTAGTGATTTGTCTTGAGAGTCATGAATGTTTAACTTGAATCTGCTAGATCAAAGGAGATAGTGGTGTCTAGTCCAAGAACTGCGGACTTTGATAACATGCAACAATATTGGATCCAAAAGATGATAAACGAAGATATTGCTAAGGGAATGAGAGAGATTGGTCAAATGGCAGATTCTCCTTCTGTTCATGCAGGCACCAAAGTCTTGCCAATCACTGATACCACTTCAGTAGAGCAATGCAGCAAAAAAGATGTTATCTCCAATGGGGAGACAAAAATCAAAGCCAAATCAAGAATGAAGGAGCTTTTGAGATGGGCTGTGGCTTCAAAATCAAAAAAAGGAGGGAAGTTCATCACTGACAAGGTGATTTCTTAACTTCTTAACAACTTGCCCTTGTTTGGATATTGGATTAGATCATTTTCCTCTTGAACTACCACGAAATTTAATAGCTTAAGCTCATAAGTTAAGGTACTATATTCTCGACACTCTTGTTAAGTGTGGACTCGGGGATTAGCATGATTCGAAGAATCGAAAACGTGAACAATACTAACTTCGGTCGAGAGGAAGTGATATTGCAGGGATTTGAGCTTATGGCTCTAGTTATGATATAATTTTAAATTGCTACCAAACCTGTGGGATCCCACCTCAGTTGGGAGGAGAACAAAACATTCTTTATAAGGGTGTGAAAACCTCTCCCTAACAGACGCGTTTTAAAAACTTTGAGGGGAAGTCCTGGTGTGGGAACCTCTTCCTAATAGACGCGTTTTAAAAACTTTGAGGGAAAGCCCTAGTTTGAAAATCTCTCCTAGGCAGATACGTTTTAAAAACTTTGAGAGAAAGTCTTGGTGTGGAAATCTCTCCTTAGCAAACGTGTTTTAAAAACCTTGATGGAAAACTTGGAAGGGAAAGCTCAAAGAGGACAATATCTGCTAGTAGTAGGCTTGTACTGTTACAAAACCCAAAACTTGAACTCATCGTTTTCTATGTTACTAAATCAATAATTAATGGTGACTGTGATTTGTATCCATGCTGAACATGAAAGAAACAAAAACACTAACATAACTATGTTTTGCTTTCTGATGGTTTATACAGTCTTATTTCACAGTCAATAAGTTTTCTATAGTTGAAAGCTATACACAGTACTGAATGGCTCAAAATTATGCAAATTCTTTCAGGTATCACGAACACGAAACCAAGAAGCTCCTGGCTGGGACGATGATCAAGCGAGCAACGACTCCCGCAAGATCAGTTTCAGATGGGAAGCTGAAAGACGCTCCTCCGTTTCCTCAACCTACTCATCGGTATCGCGAGTTTCCTCCTTCAAGAACTGTTCCATTACCCTTAATTCCACTGCCATTGAAGAAATCAATCACTGTTATCCAAGAAAAGGAAGCTGGATCACTACAGATTCTGAATGTAAGGCTCTAAAACTGACCTATATGAAAATTATTATGAAACAAAAGCATGAGGAACTGACTGAATTCCCTTCTCTACCTTGAAACGGACAGTTGTTGTGCTAGAGCTGTGAAGGAAAAGGAAGACAGATTATCAACTGTTTGATCTCCTTGCAATCTGTGAATTGTCAGAGGATTTTTATGTAAATTTTTTGAAGTATCTGTGAAGAACATGCATCTGAAGTAACATTTTGAGTGTAATTCAAACCATCATCTAAAAGTCTTTAGTGTAACAGGGTAACTGAGCTTCACATCTGCCTTCCTTTTTCACTACGTGAAACTTTTCGGGTTTTCGCAGGTCGAGCTTGAGATCACTCAACAAGCATCTTAGGACAACTGAGCTTCACATTTGCCTCCCTTTTCACTATGTGAAACTTTTCGGGTTTTCGCAGGTCGAGCTTGAGATCACAACAGGCATCTTAGGATAACTGAGCTTCATATCTACCTTCCCTTTTTGCAACGTGAAACTTTTTGAGTTTTCGCAGGTCGAGCTTGAGATAAGAATAGGCATCTTAGGACGAGTATCACTCATTTAGATGTTTCATTCTTTTCTTTCGAGTTCAAGCAATTTTGACATTTCATCTTTTCTATCTATCTACTAATCGATGTTTGTGTGAGATCTCATGTCGTTTGGAGAGGAGAACGAAACATTCTTTATAAGTGTGTGGAAACCTCTATTTAGTAGACGTGTTTTAAAATCGTGAGGCTCACGACGATACGTAATGGATCAAAGTGGACAATATCTGTTAAGAGTGGACTTAGGACGATTACAAATGTCATCCACCCTCAAGGGGTGGATAGTGAGATGATCATTTGTCATAGGGGTATGGAAATTTCTCCCTAGCTGCATCTTAAAATTATGAGGCGACTAAAATTGTGAGGCGACAGACGACTAAAATTGTGAGGCCACAACGATATATAACTGGTTAAAACGAACAATATTTGTTAGCGGTAGGCTTGGTTTAACCCAATAAATTGGGAAAAAGTTTGTAGAGATATTTTAAATTTTTTTGAGAATTGAAACGAAGATGAATTTTCATCTAGTAATTTTAAAATAAATTATTAATCGTTAATTATTAAGGCTTAATTATTCAAATAATTTGAGGCCCACAATCTAATGGTTGAAAAAATAAGTAAAATCTAAACCGTCGGTGCAGTTTACGCGCCAAATTCGCAAATAATGTTGCACCAAAAAAAAAAAAAAAAGAAAAAAAAAAAGAAAGGAAATTGTGGAACCTGGCGAACCGATTTCGTCTGTAGTTTATAAGGAAAGTGAGAAAAATTCAGGGGTTTTAGCCTCCTTTCCCCCATTTCTTTCTTCCAGCTCAAAACCATACACAAACACTCACACTCAAGCTTTCTCCCCTTGCCCGTTAGGGTTCCTGATTTCTTCATCTTCTTCCCTCTTTCGCTTCCCGCCTTGCTGAAGCACTGCCATGGATAGATACCAGAAGGTCGAGAAACCTAAGCCTGAATCTCCGATAAGCGAAAATGAAATCCGCATCACCAGCCAAGGCGCTATCCGAAACTACATCACTTATGCTTCCACCCTACTGCAGGTACCATGTCACTGTTTCTTTGATCGATTCTCATTATCTATTGTATTTCATTTCGTCTTTTGTTGGAGTATCTTTGTTTTATTCTTTCTACTGATTTTTCGTAATGCTGAATCTGTCTTATGAGGTTGGGTTTCTGAGTGTGGATTGTGCATACATGAGACGTATTAGTCAAGTTTTAGGAGATTTTCTTGGTTTCTATTAGTTTTTGCATTTTTTTTTTTGTAATGTTAGTCGGCATTTGTTGTGTTGGTATATTGCTGGTGTATTGATTTCTTTTCTTCTACTTGTGACTTCTGAGGGATGTTTGCTCGCTGGCTGACGCTTTGCCGTAATTTGCATTGACTGTGAAAGTGTTGTTAGTTTAATGCACGAGTTATGGTACATCGTAATCTGCGATAGCTCGTTAGATGTCATCAGTTCTGTTGATTATCTACGGTCCTTATAGTTTTTTCTTCTAATTTTTCGTGAATTTGTAGTTTCGGCATTATTTTCTTATAAGAAGAAAAGATACAGTTGAATCTATGCTTTATACTGTATTCTCAAATCGAGTTATTATGTTAAGTCATTGATCATGTGGAGCTAGGTGTTTCTGTATTAACTTGACGTGATTTTTGGCTCAGGTTTCTTCCGGTTGTACACATGTTTTTCAATATGTAAATTGACCGTCAAGATACATTACGTTATTGTTTTTCTTATAAAAAGAATGACATACACTACAGCTCATGTTCTACAATGTAATATCATGGAGTTTGGTGTTTCTTTATTATATTGGCTTGATTTTTTGGATCATAGATTTTTTCAATTTGTATATTTCTAATTTTTTATTAGAAGAATTTAATTATTAATTTTATTCATGGGATCAAGTTTAATGTTTCATTGTTATATGTGCAATTAGTTGATGATTTCAATTGCTATTTTTTTTATTCAGGCTAGACTTGGATTGCAAAGCTTAGCTATATTTAATTGTTTATTCAGACATATTTCTAAGCGTGTTACTCAAGTGAGAATGTTCCTTTTATGTTTTGGTTTAATATATCACATTTTTCACTCACCCAGGACAAACGTGTTAGAGAGATAGTCTTGAAAGCCATGGGGCAGGCAATCAGTAAAGGTGTTGCCATTGCAGAAATTTTAAAGGTTTGAGTTCTTTACGTTCTGCAACTGTGCATGTTTAATATTTTATACTCAGCAGGCCAGTTTCATCCTCTAACAGAAGCGAACTCCACGGTTGCATCAAGAAACTTCCATCAGCTCAGTGAGCATAACTGATGTATGGGAACCTATTGAAGAAGGTCTTATACCGTAAGTTTTTTAATATCTAGGATTCTCTGTTAATTGCCTAATAATGACCTATGCACTTCCTGCGGGTTGGTTTCTTTATGCTTGTATGCACAACTTTGCATTGTGTGGCTTCGTACTCTTTAGTTTGCAATTACAGATTTTCTTATTGCTGCGAGTATGTAGCTTTATCATACTGTTCTGCAGATGTTTAACAAATAATCTCTGAGATATCTGCAGTGTGGAGATGACTCGCCATGTCTCAATGATATCAATTACCTTATCAAATCGAGAGCTAAATAAAAACGCTCCTGGGTAAGATAATCTAGTCCTTAATGTACTGCTTTCCATTTTTGTGCTGAAGTTTCTTTAAGAGTGTTTAAGAATAAAAAATGTTATTATTTGTAGGTACCAAGCTCCAAATGTTGTGGAACAGCCAAAGCAACAATATAATCTGCAGCAGCAACAACAACAGCCAAGACAGTCTCGTCCTTATTACAATGCTATTAATGAAGGTGATAGTTCAATCTGAAAACGATTTATTGTTAATTTGTGAAAATGTTATATCTTCCACCCTACATAGTGCAGCAACAATACATAAAAAAAAAAAAGACATGGAAACAGAATCAAGAGAATTTAGAATTCTTGGGATCCACCATACGTCATTTCGTAAGTAAAGAAATCAAATATTCAAGGTTAAATCTTCTTGAGCTTCCAGTATCTCATTACCAACCTTACCTTAAAAACAGACGCCCAAACCCCCCGGGGGGGTTGATCCCAGTGAATTTGGGCTTTGGGATGTTAGGGCAGGACTAGATGTTGGTTGAAGGTTCGAGATACTGGGTGGGAATCTTTAGGAAAGGAATCAGTTGATGTTACTGGAGAATAACGTAGTTTCATACAATAAGCACAAACCACACAAATCTCCCCCCCGAGATTGGCCACACCCAATTGATTCTAATTCATTGGGAAGGTCAAGTCTGTTCCTGGACAATCTATAAACAATGTTTAATGGAGACTGAACTATTAACTGTTGGATTATGGTTCTCTCATACTTGAACTCTGAGACATTCCTGCCCATATAGCAGATCCATATGGCCAAAGCCGAGGTCGTGGTAGAGGGAGGGGACGTGGTTGGGGCAGAGGTGGATATGGAAACTACCAAGGAGGATATGGCAACTACCAGGGTGGATATGGAAACTACCAGGGTGGATATGGCAACTACCAAGGCGGATCTGGCAACTACCAAGGCGGGTCTGGTAACGGCTACCAAGGTGGATCTGGCGACAACTATCAAGGTGAATATGTTTTCCTCTTTCATTTTCATTTACGCCAATCCTTGAGTACAGCCTAATATATAGTTTCTATTTTGTTGTCAACATAGATAATGGTGGGTTCTCAAACTGGGGTAGAGGAGGTGGGCGAGGCAGAGGTTGGGCATATCGTGGTAAGTTTCTTTCTCAACTTTCTTTTTCTTTTCAGAATCGTTTGTTGATTAGTGAGGTCTGGTAACTGTCATTTTGCAGACTTCGTTGATGTTTTGTGCCACCAAATTATTGTTAAGCTCTTGTGATCTTTACATTTAAGATTTCTTAGAACAGAGAGATGAAACAATCATGTGGTTAGTATGGATCGAGTTAAATTGTTTGAATCAATTGCATTCCTTTCAGGATCTGGCTATGATAGAGGCAGAGGGGGTAGGGGTTACATTCGAGGTCGGGGGCGGATGGGTGGACGAACAAGGGGCAGTGGTGTTGGTAGAAACCAGGCTTAGTTAAAAAGTTATTCGTTCTTTTTACTTGAGCTAAATGCTTTGCCTTGGCCATTTAAGATGCTTTTTATCTGAATATAATGTTTTTAATAGCGTGGAAATTTGGCTTTTTAGAGCGTTGTTGAGCAGTAGTTTCTTCTTTTGCCTGTGGTAATGTGGTGGGCAAGGTTGTTTTTGTTCATGTTTTGCATTTAGCTTTATAAGAGCAGTCAGTTCGGTTCATTCGCAGTGTAATTTGTTTTTTTTTTTTTTTTTTTTTTTACCCATACGTTTTCCCGTACCTAGCATCTTTATGCTATTATTATTGTATTCTTTTCTACTTAGTTCGTTTCCATAGTTTCTTTGTTTACACCCTTCGGAAAAATTAATCTTATTTTTTTGTGCCTTTGGAAGAAAAAAAAAAGGAAAAAAAAAAGTAAATAAAAATTACGTAGAAGATGAGAGGAGATTCTCGAGGATAAGGATTCAATGACTTTGAAAGAATTGAATGAGTAGTAAGAATTAACCTCAACTAAAGTATAATATATTTCAAAAAAATAGGTATTAAAATGATATTCCAACTTATTAAGTTGCTAGGGATTTATTTAGTTTTAAAATGAAAAATGTGTAATAGGTCCATAAATATTTAAATTTTATTAATTAGTTATTCAACTTTAAAAAAATATCTAATAAATTTTTAAATTTTAAATTTTGTATCAGACAATTTAAGAAAAAAAAAACGAATAAATTAATATAAGTATTAAAGACTACAATAAGATGATTAAAAAATACTTAAAAGATATTATATAATATAATAAGATATAAATATATATTTTTTTAAGTACAAAATATCATTTAGAAAAAGTGAATAAATTCTGAGAATCATAAGTTTAAAAAAAGAAAATATTAAAAACATTCATTCAGACTAACCTTTTAAACCGCTTGAAGCATACGTGGCCTCGGCGCCACGGATACGGATATCGATGTGGATCTCCCTCCAAATTCGATCACACAGAAAACCTTGATTTTGATCGACCAGTTCTATTCACTCTGAAATTGCAGTTCCAATCTATTATGGCGGGGAAGGAGAAGCCGAAAATAATTACAGACAAGAACCAGATGAGGACATGGACGAGGAGCATGAGATCCCAAGGCAAAACCATTGCCCTCGTTCCCACCATGGGATTTCTTCACGACGGCCATCTCTCTCTAGTCCAAGAAGCTCAAAAGCACGCTCAACTCGTCGTGGTCTCAATCTACGTAAACCCTGCCCAATTTGCCCCTTCCGAGGACTTGTCCACCTATCCTTCAGATTTCGACGGCGACATTCGGAAGCTCGCGGCGGTTCCTGGAGGAATCGATGTTGTTTTCCATCCTCACAATCTATACGACTATGGACTTGAATCGGATTTGGATCGTGGCGCAAATGGCGGCGGTTTTGGTGGAAGGGCGGCGGATTCTTGCCTGGAGGAGTCTGGTTCAGAGCATGAGACATGGGTGAGGGTCGAGCGATTGGAGAAGGGGATGTGTGGGAGAAGTAGGCCTGTTTTCTTTAGAGGAGTTGCCACCATTGTTACCAAGTTGTTTAATGTTGTGGAGCCTGATGTTGCAGTGTTTGGAAAGAAGGATTATCAGCAATGGCGGGTTATACGCCGGATGGTGAGTCTTTACTTTCGTTTGTTTCTTTATGGGATTGAAGAAGGTGAATGGTTTGATTTTGACATAATTCCTTATTTGTCATCTGAAGTTGATTGCTTAATTGTAAGATTTATGAACTTTCTTTGCATTCATCTTGACAGAGAGTGCTAAATCTCCGCTGTTTGTGAGACTCTGCAAATGTTAAACTTGTTTTAAAGGGATAATGATCAATCCCATTGATGAACAAGTAGCTTAAGTTCTCAATAATGTGCAAGAAAAGCACTTAGGAGGGTCGATTTGACTCTAATTCAAGCTCAGAACTGATGGTTTTTTCGGTTGCTAGCAATATAGCCCATAGGGCATGACTTGAATTCATGACCCTTGAAGTTCATTAAGTTCTGATCTTGATAGTTCAAAATTTGGGTTGGGCAGTTAGCCTCTTGGATGTTATATGTTTCTCTGAACTTCTTGGCTTATAATCGTTTGTTCTAGATTTCAGCAGTTCTTGGGTTTATTACCACTGATGAATGATGATAATATTTCTCATAACTTCAGCTCCTTTGTAGGTTCGAGATCTTGATTTTTCTATAAACATCGTGGGGTCGGAAATCATGCGCGACACCGATGGTCTTGCAATGAGTTCTCGCAATGTGAGGCTCTCACCTGAAGAAAGACAAAAGGTTTTCTCCATTACAGTGTCTACATATTGGCTTTGTGTCATTTATGATAGAATGAGTAATTGGGTTCTGTCCATAGGCATTGTCTATAAACAGGTCATTGTCAAAAACAAAATCTGCAGCAGAAAGAGGTGAACTTAGTTGCAAGAGATTAAAGAACTTGGTTGTGGAAGAAATAGAAGAAGCCGGTGGGCGACTTGATTATGCTGAGGTGAGCCCTCCATGACTTAAATTAGGAACTCTTTCAGACTTGAGCCTATATTTAGTCAAGTTTAACGTTACTTTAACCGATATTAACTGCAAAAATGATAGCGTTATTTTTCAAAAACACCTTGAAACTTGAAACAACAAAGCTAGTTCAGTGAGAGATTGTTTCATATGGTTGTTGTTGTTGGGAGCAGATTGTGGAACAAGAGAGTTTGGAGGTGGTGGAGGAGATAAAGAGTCCAGTTGTGATGTTGGTTGCTGCCTGGTTTGGCAAAGTCAGGCTCTTAGACAACATGGAAATAAGCATTTGAAGATGTAATGCTCATGTGTGTTTAAGCTTATCTTAGGAGGGGGTGGCTTCTGAATTATGGCAAAGTTTTTAGATGCATAGATTACATTCTAAATTATGCGAAGAAAAAAAAAAAAAAAAGATTACATTCTAAATTATGCGAAGAAAAAAAAAAAGATTACATTCTATTATATTCAAGAAACTTTTATTTTAAAGTTAATTTGATTAGGAATTAATATATTTGTGTCTGACATAGTAAATTATGTTAATATTATTGATTGCTTTGAAATGAAAGTTATGTACACTTCAATTTTTTACAACCAACCACCTTGTAAATTTGTCTTCTATTTTTATGAAAAAAGTTCCTCAATTTCATTTTTTTAGAGCAATTTTGAAGTTCAAAGATTAAACTTTTTTAAGTAAAATTTTTTGTATACAGAAATTTAGGCTCTCTAATTGACTTATGGCCTTGCACCAACATGCGGACAAGAAAAAACACCAATCAAATGATTCGTTACCTTCTGTGGGTCAGACGATAAGTTTTGTAAAATCCAACAGGCATGAATGTTGGTCTTGAACCTATTCATCTCGGGGAGAAGCATAGGTAGGGCATGGGCAATAAAAGATCCTTTTCCACAGCCGTGGTCCAGAGGTGTCTTAGCCACAAAAGCTACCTATATTATATGGGCATGGCTTAGCTAGTCGTTGGATTTACATACTACAACAAATACCGGGACCAGTTGCAGCATCGACTCGACAAGGTTTATCACAATTAGGTAAGAACTTAGTCAGTAGTCGAGTCAGGACACAGTAAACAACCCTTTGCATCCCTTACATTTCAGAAAATGCATGGATGAGGCTGTCAAATCTCGCATGAAATTGAACCAAAAAAATGTGCCTAAACCATGTGTTATTCACAACCACGTGTTTATTATTATTTAGCAAACAAATGATCTACTTCCCTTTCAGAATGTCAAAAGAATATAACCACACAGCACAACCTATACAAAGCAGAGTCCTTGGGTATGTATGGATAAGAGAAACATGGAAACGAAAGATCTGTACAATAAACAAGCAACGTATGAAACTGTCCGAGTAAGACTGATACCATCACCAACATCCTAATGCTTCAAGGGGGAGGATTCATCAACATTTGAAGCCCCCACAGACGGACAAAATGATTATCAGAATCAAGGCAATTACGATCGCAAGAACTATCAGCTTTATCTTCATGTTCTGATACCACATCTTCCTCCTCATTTTGGTTCCTTGCTGCCTAAAATCTTGTGCCTGCAGATAACGTGTTAATAAAATTGTGTCAATTCATAGTAAGATTGTGTATTTCCTCTTTTGGAAACGTAATTCACTGTTTTTAAGACAATGAATTACGTTTCCAAAAGAGGGAGAATGTAAACTCCCACAATGTCAATAGTCCATCGGAATTACAGAACCGACCCCATAGCTACATCCAGCATGATACTCCGACACGAATAAGCCAAAAGATTAAAAGAAAAATAAAACTCAAATGCTTTATGAAGTTGGTGCCCACTCACACGTTTTGAATTCAATGCCCCTTTTATTGAAGTATATAGCATAGTAACAGATTCATTTTTTCAACAACTAGCAGAGTGTTGAGACAAACAAATATGCTATATTTAAATGCTGTGCATTCATGAACTAAATTTACTCTAATTCATACAACATCTATACTCATGCATCATACAGAATAATGTATCATTTCTAGATCACCAATCATAATTTAGCGGGGTCAAGCAAAAGGATCTGACAGTGACCTGAGATCGAAGGTTTTCTGTCTTATCCACCAGAAGCTCAATCTTCTCTCCACGATCAAGAACCTGTTAAAAGAACAATTAGGAAATAGACACAATATTTGCATATCCATCAACATAAAATACAATCGAAAATTAAATCAGATAAAATGTTATAAGAACAGAGGAAGGCATTTCCCTAAATTTGAAGATCGAAAGGAAAGGAGGAATGTAATGGCCGTAGGTAGTAGGCGGTGGACAACAAAATTTATTTTACCTTCTCAATGTTCTCCATCATTACTCCTTTGACTTCAGAAACCTGTGCTTTCACTTTGGCAAGCTTACTGATCTCCTCTGGGTGCTCCACACAATACTGCATATGCTCCTTCAGTTTAGACCTATATAAAAATTATAGTTATTGGAATCGAAATCCTGGTAATGCTACATGCATTTTTACATATATATAGTGTTAGATAAGAAATAAAGGGGAATTTATTTAATAATTCCCAGGCCCGTACCCAAATTCTTTGTTCAGGCTATTGGCAGTTGCTGTCATGGCCTTCCCACCTCCATATCTCTTCACGAAATCCTCACATACTCGTTCAAGGAATGCAATAGGGATCTGTCTGCCAGCAGCCTCAACTGCAACCACACAGTAAGCTGCAAAGTGAAAGAAATGGAATCGATTAGATTTACTCATGTAAGTGTAGAAACAGTATGGGGAATGAGAAAACACAGAGGTCTTTAGGATCCAAATTCAGTCGCTCAAGAATTTGAAGCATAGTCTTTCTCGTGGAAGCACAAATATATCGATGTATATGTTTTATGATTGGATAATACAACTTTATTGTATTGCATGCTTTTCCAAAACTAGACAATCTTGTTTCATCCAAAACTAAATAATCTTGTATTGTATGCCATTTCGTCATCATATACAGAGGCGGTTGAAGTTTCAAGGCTCTAGAAACATCGGTACGTGACCAAGTATTCGAATATCATGTCTGCAATAGTTCTTTCGCATTAACTAACTCAAGAAACAAGTTCGAAAAATAAAAGCGAAATAAGTCTCCACAATCAGTTAATAAAACGATGTCCAAGTGGAATATTTAAAGAACTCGTTCAAGAATCGACCAAGGAATTTTCACGATCATGCTTTTAGATACATAAAATCTTTCAAAATGGAATGATAGTCATAGAACTGGATTCTCCATTAATGATCTCAACAGCGTATTACTAAACGATTCTTAAGACAGTAGTTTCCTACAACAACGCGTAAGCGTTTAACACAGCAGACAAGAATCGTATCGGAGGCAAATATCGATACAAAAACACACTAATACTGACGACAAGAATCAGAAAGAATCGCATAAACATACATACATAACAGTTGTTCAGATTTAGCAATAAACAATCAAGAGACGAAAGCCATGAAAACCGTATGAAAAAGGATGCAATCAAAGTAAGTATTGAAGAGGAGACGGAGAAAGTTACTGAATCCATTATCGACGAGATAGTTGAAGGTATGTCCATCGCAATTGTAAGTGAACTTGTTGTTGGTGGCGGGAAGCTTCTGGAGGCACTGCGAGGCTATAGTGGTGAAATTTCCGGTGAACTCCGTGTACTCTGCGAGAATCACAGTACCGCGCGCAACGAAGCTGTAGATCAAGGATTGCTGCCCCATGGAAGAAGATGAATCTTGCCCTAAATGAAACCAGAGGAGAGGGAAAGTGGATAGAATAAGAAGGCTTCGCTTCAATGGGAAGCTCGAAAAGTTGGCATGACTGCGTTCTGTGAGTTAGTTGTAGCTACCCTTGATCACATCGAAAATAACGGAAATGCCACGCTACATTTTTAAACAAAATTAACTTATAATTAACCATTTTTAGAAAAAAAAAATTAATTAAATTAAAAATGATTAGTATGACACTTTTAGTAATTTGAGATATTTAAAAATATTTTAAAACAAATTAATTAACAAAAATGCATTAAAATTAAAATACTTACAAGATATATTACTAAAAAGGTATTAATATATATTTATTGTTTTTCAAACAATATGATGACGTGGAAAGTTCGTTTAGACACGCAAAACGCGGCAAATATGATTTTCAACATTGGCCAATTAAGCGCACCGTTTTGACCGCTAACCAAATCTTGTGGCTTTATAATTAAAATTTAATTAATTTTTACATTTTAAAATTAAAATAGTTAATATATTGATTAGACAGGTGTGAATAATAATAATAATAATAATAATAATAAATAAATAAATAAATAAATAAAAGGTATATCACGTGGTAAATAAGATATGTTTTTAACTTGCCTCAATCGGTCCAAGTTGAGATTAATTAAGAATTTAATATAGAAATTAAATGTTATAAATGTAAAATTAGTCAATAGGCATATATGCAGATTTCAAAGTGGGGAAAGAATAAAGAGATTTAATATTAATATGATATGTGAATATTTATATGGCTGGAAAATTCATATTCTATATTATATGCTTTTTTTTTTTTTTTAATATTTGATTCTTTATTTCAAAATTAAAAATGCTCCTTTTTCTCCCTTTTCCCATCCGACAAAGGGAACTCGACTTACCTTTGTTTATTTTTTGTTTTTACTTTAAAAAATGGCCGACCATTTTTTAATATATATGATTTTTTATTTTTATTTTCCTTATAAATATATAAATAAAATGTTAATTATACTTTTTATGTAAGTCGTACATTCCAAAAGCATGGCATATGTTTGAATATTATATTTTTATTCAACTATGAAATTGGGGATATTTCAAAATTGGATTAAAAAAATTAAAATTATAATGTGGTGAGGTAATTTGCATTTCCACATTTAGCAATTATCAATTTAAACACATTTTTTTAGTTATTATTATGATAAATAAATAAACATATATATATATATATATATATATATATATATATATTGCAAATATAGCATGCATAATAGTATAGTTCGGGTTATATGTCACAACCCTATTATGAATAGAGTAGCTTGTGATGCTCACGTCGAGACAAATCAAAGTGGTGACCATTAAGTGACAACCATTTGGCTATGCGAAGACCAATATTAATAATGTCATGATACTGCACAGTTGAAAAAATACGCCCATGACACTGTGGACATGTTATCACGACCGCGTAATTTATTTTTTTTAAAGTATAATATTAAAATAATAAGAACAACACAAATTATTATCACTATATTAGAGAGAAAAAAAAATGGTAAATATGATATGTATTGTTATAAATTAATTTTTCAAAATTTATAACAAAGAAGTATATAATAAATTAATTAAAAAAAACATATATATATACAAGAAATTGTAAATGAAAAATAGGTTATGAGTTGAAAAAGACAATTGAGTGGATGATAATAGGACCACTGATGATCCAAAAGAGTGAAAAGGAGTTAATGGTAATTAACCATTGTTTGGTTCATTTCAGAATTTCAGCACCTTTCCATTTAATTCACACCCGCACGTCAAGTTAGCTTTGGTTCTCAGACAAATTTAATGTGCATCGAATTTCAAATCTTCTCTGTTTTTCGCTTAGCCCCTTTTTTCTTCTCCCCTTGTTTCATGGGTATTTGAACCCTTCAAACCTTTTTCAGAGGCCTAATTTTCTTCAGATCTTGCATGGCCACAGCAAGCAGTTCAAGTTCGCCAAATTCTTGTAGTTCTCGTAATTTAATTCCATCTCTTATTCTTCTCTTCGTATTTCTCACTGCCGCCTTGCTCGGCAGCCCTTCCATGGCTGCCTCGGAGTCGCAGACACGTCTAATTCCACATTCCTTGAACAATCCGCTGCGAAAACATAGGTTGGAGCCGGAATCTGGCGGTCGAAGACCGAGAGACGATCGTCGACTTGAATCTGCGGTTTTCGAGGTTACGAGCGGAACGAATCATGTTTTGAACAATCCGCCGCGGAAACAGAGGTCGGACTCGGAGTCCGGCGGGCGAGGGAGGAGAAACGATCGCGATTCCAACAGTCCGCCGCGGCAACAATCGTCGGAATCGAAATCCGGCGGCCAGCGGAGAGACGATAGTCGATTTGAATCTGCGGCGCACGAAGTTCCGAGCGGGCCGAATCCGATTTCGAACTAGTTGAAACATAGCTTCGTCAATCGGTGCGGTTTGAGCGGATATCTTGAAGTCTTTTCTCTCTGTAAATTAATGACGCTGGAGGTTTGGTGTTTGACTTGCGATGAATTTTCATCTTCCCGTAGATGCGGATTACCGACTGAGTTCGCCATTGAAGCTTCTCTCGTACACTGCTCTGCATCTCCATTTTTAATCTTCCGTTTTCCTTCTCCTCCCATGTTTTTGTGTGGTTTTTGTTTCGTAATTCATATATAAACATATACAGAGTCATATTCTCACAAATATTTATACTATAGATTGCGAGGAGAAGATTATCGTTAAACGAAAACATATTCTACAACTAATTTTTTCCTTACAGATTTGAAATACTTCTTGATCCAATATCTCGATTGATAAGATGTTTAAATATAGTTTTTGATCTTTTATTTAGATTTGTTCATCTCTCAAATATTTTTCTAAAGCTTTTAATGGAATTTGTTGATAAATTTTACTAAGCTCACATTTAGCATTTTGGTTCTTCACGTCTTGCTTTTTGTTTTACTCTGACCAGGTACAATGCTTTAACATTGTCCATTTCATTCCAGTTTTGATCATTATCTTTAAAACTTTATGCTAAATTAGAAGTCATAGATGTTTAATATTTTCGTTACAATTATAATATTTTAATTAATTGAGTTTAGTCGGATAAAATTGTCTGTGTTTGATTAGATAGTGCCCGGTGGTGGGGGAGATGAAAATTGTATTGGAAGATTTTCAGGTGCATGTGGTGCTGAAATCCGAGACGTCTGATTGGAATCAATGCTGATAGATGGAGGGTCCGGATTGGCAGGTGTGGTAGAGGTGTAAGATATGTCTGTACTGCGGCATGCAGCAGATTGAAGCAGTAATGGCCTTTTGTCTTTGGGCATTTGGCTTTTGCTTTGCTTTGCTTTGCTTTGTCCTCTCCTTCACCTTCACAACTAAAGCTAACGCTCAGTCTAGCGGTGACATAGATTACTCTTTCCTATTATTGGGTTCTCTCCATCTCTCCCTTCCCTCTCTCGACATTTTTAATGAATAGTTTCTATATTTCCGAGCTTACGAGAAAGTATCTAGTTAGCAAGAGTTAGCTCAAACTCGAGCTATAGAGAAAAATATTAGGTTAGAGAGAGTCGAGACCAAATTTGAAGTCCTGGTTAAGTGAAACTGGAGATATACAGCAAAGAACAGAGCATTCTCTATCTTCAGATGGACTTCCCCTACCACTACTCGACAAATTTGAATATCTACGTGACCAAATTTTCCTGTTCAATATCCTACTTATCTGACATGACATGAATCACCGAGCCTGCATTCAGGAATAGTAATCTTTGAAAAATGCATTCGGAGTTAATGATAGAGAAAGAAGTTTAAGACCACCTCATACTATAACCAACCTCATAAATTTTACATTAGAAGCTATATTTATTTTCGCCCCATAACTAAATACTTTTGTTGGTAAATAGCATATTTGATACAGTATTCATAATTTTTATATTTAATTATTTAAAACAAAATAGACTTACAATTATATTCTTAACCCAATTATTGTAGTCTGCGTGACTCTATAATGAAATTATTTTATGAAGTCAATAATAGAATTTGTTGTAACCAATTTAAATATAATTCATAATTCAAGAACGTATGTTTATACGTGAGGCATGAAAATTTGGAACTGGAGCCGGTAAAATACGATAATCTTGAGCTTAGTTGAGGAGTCTTTAAATATAATATAATTACCGCAGGAGCACATTTGGAAATTCGGAACGCCTTCCGCCAGAACACAACGGAATCCGAGTTCAATTCCCTAGCCAACAATGATCCATCATCATCTTCCTGTCATCTTCTTCTGCTTTCAATTCCCTAAAAGCCAATACAACTTGCAGCAGAAGGCAAAATTTTAGTTGGTTTTCGATGTTATTTCACATAGGATTCTTATCTTTTTGATTTGGCGCTGCGAAGAGTAGGAGCAGGTCCAGATCAAACTACGAAAAATGAGCTTGTCTTCTTGGTTTCGACGGAGACTTTTGAGGCAAATCGACCAGTTTACCGAAGGTTCGATTCCCTTGCGGAAATCCGATGGAGAGAAGGAAGAGCAATTCCATGGAGTCACAGACGGGTTGATCGAATTTGTCAAGTCCTTCACCATTGAAACCTTCAAGAACTTTCCTCTTCAAGGTATCTCGCTGTTCCTTCTCTATAACCTTCAATTCCAGTAGGTTTTTAAGTTCTGTTGGATTCTTGGAGGTTTTTTTTAACAGCTGAGGAGATTTCAGTTTTGATATCTTCGTTTTAGTTTATTGCTCGATTCGATCCTCAACTTGGATTTGTGTTCAGATGAAGGGGAAGCACTTTGTGGTGATCAAAATCTCTCGGATTGGCAGGAGCGACATGCCGTTCTTGTGCTGTCTAAAGTCAAGGTTCGTTTCTTGGTATTCATGTACAAATGATTTCGAACCTGTTCAAATAGAACCCTAATGTGGTTGGGCTATATAATTGTGAAGCCTATCAAAATTGAACTGTCAATTCTTTTCTCATTTTGAAGGAAATTTCCCAACTCAGATATAAGCTTTGCCCTGGACATTTGAAGGAACACCAATTCTGGAAAATATATTTTTCCCTTGTCAAGAGCCTTGTGGTTGAGTAAGTCCTATTGTTTCCATTTAATTCTGTTTAAAATGTGAGCTTTTCATTATACTATATGATCCAAGTAGTCGTTTTATGGTTCTCAAGGCATGCTTGTTCGCCCATGTGTGAAAGTTCACAGAGTTTCAATCTTTTTTTCCATTTTCTTGTAGAATCTTTTAGGTTTTAGGCTTAGTTTCTGTCGATCTTGTATGAAAATATAATTGCCTGCAACGACTCTCTGTGACATAAAAGATATTTGTTCTTGTGTAAATACTTGTTTGTAGTTTTTGAGCAGCTGATTCAGTACAATGTTTGGAAGTTTGTTCTGCATCACTAGAAGGTCATACCCCTTTTTGTTGCTTTTAAAAAAGGATATTATTTTAGAAAAAAGAGTTTGTCTTTTAAGATGTTTGGTTATTTAGTTATTAACTTTCTGTGAATGGTCGAGAAATCAGAGATGTGTTCATTAGTTTGTTCATAGGGCTCATTCCAATGTGCAAACACTTGTCTTGTTTACAGTTCCTCCAATTTAGGTTCAGAGCTATAGCTTGAACTTGTTTGTGCATCAACAGAAGTCGTACCGCTACCTCCCTCCCCTATCTATCGCACATCATGTATGTATAGCCATGTCAGAGGAAGGAGAGGACATCCAGAGTTAGTTTAACTACAATACAAGGAGAATAAGTATGCCTCGTGAGTAAAGTTGTTATTGTTGGACCTATTGGGTCCATGAGGGGAGCAAGTAGAATGTTGGACCATGTTTTGTAAATCTTGTAGTTATGGAATGAGATAGCATGCATAAAAGATACAACGAGTACGAAGTCAAAGCCACATTCCTCTTAAAAGCATGTTTTTATTTTGTATTTGGTTTCTTTTTTCCTGTTCCATTCTACTTGATCCAATTTAACTAGTATCATAGCTTCATCTTGGATCATGCCCAAAGGGAGAAGAAATGGACACCAAAGTGCATATGGTGGAATCGAGATTGGGGGTAACTCAGGAATAGGTAAATAGGATTTGAATGTTAGAGTAGAGTTCATTGGAGGAGATTTATCAAATTTTGCACTAGAAGAAATTGGTGCGGGCAACATGAAAGCCTTGGTGTTTAATGACGGAAAGGAAGGCACGAGATTTAGCTAGGGGGTGATTTCGAAGGTGGGAAGATTATTAAGCTACTAGTGTGATGGTGGGAAAATCTGGTGAGGTTCATTGAGATTTCGATCATGTGGAATTGATGAGGGTGGATTTACTTCCATTTTTGTTTTCCTGGGACGGATATTAATGATTGGATATTTTGGGCATCCTGCAGCCATGAACATAAACAGAGGAACTATAAATAATTTTGGTGGTGATACGAAAAATGCTGATGGACTTTGTAGCAAGTTTGAAGTCTGCCAATAGGAGTACCAGGTCTCTTGTGAGTTTTCAACTACCCTAACCTTCTCTCAATCGGAAAATGGAACAGTCCTTGGTCTCTGAAAGGTATGAAAAGCTGGCTTTATGGAAATATGGTCCTTTCCAAAGTACTGAATGCATAGTGAAGGGAGGGTTACTTAGTCACCAACCCACCTCATCTTGTTTTTAGTTTAAAGCTGGCCAAAGTGATCCCAGCCCATTACCATCACAGCTAGCTCTACATTAGATCAATACTTTAATTCCGGAGTCAGTTCTAGGAGACAGGTTAGAAGTTCTCATCCAATTTCTGGATCAGTCACTTGAGGATGTAACCTGGGAACCTCATGAACTAGTACAGAATCAGAGTAGAAAGCCATCCACCTTCAAGACAAGGGGATAATTTGAACATGAGTATTGATAGGAAGTCAGCCCTCCATATGCATTACCTAAACTAGCAGGAAAATCTTCGACCAGCTAGTTTGTTTTTGTTGGGCATATTGGTTTCTATGAGAGGCTGAGTTTGGGACCATGTTTTGTGTTTCTGTTTGTAATGGAATTGGGTAGTATGAGCTACGGGGAATATGCGTCAAGGATACGGTGTAGAATAGGATGCAAATTAACTATGGAACTTTCAAGGAAGCCACAAGCCTCTCAAATGTCTCTTTTTTCCCTTTTCCTTGTGCAATAGACTCTTCCTTTTACCTTGAATTCTACCAGCATGTGTCGAGGAGAGCAAGCTGAGTTTGCGACCATGTTTTATAATTCACTTTTTTGATGCTTTAAAGATTCTAACTTTGCAAGGACCGCTTCCAATTATTGCTAATGCTACACACAGATTTCTGTTGTGTAATTTGTCAGGTAATTTAGCTCAACGGTTTCATAACGGATTACGCTGAAAGCTTGGTAGTTCTATTTACTCTTCATGTACTGCCATTACTAGAACTTTGTGATGTTAAAACCGCAAGACAAAAAATTTCGAACAATTACATCGAATCTGTTTCCCTAAAACTTTTTGTTCGTTTAATCTTTATATTTGATGTTTCTGGTGTGCATAATATAGGCGAACATCTCGTAAATAGTCTAATTTCTCCAGTCACACCTGCACTTATTTTCTTCTTCCTCTGGAATTTCCGAAGATACTGTCTTAAATTGCTCTCTACTTCTTTGCGCATTTAGCACAGAATTCAAGCTTTTGTTTGTATTGGCAGATATGAACTGCGTGCAATTCAACTTGATAAACTTAGGAGGATGGCTTTAGGGAATGAGGGATCTTCCAACTGCACTTCATCATATGAAGTTGAAATGGCAGAGACGAATACTGCATCACATTTAGCTCCTGTAGGGCCACTAACTCCATAAAACCAAAGCCTGCATTTTGGTATTTCAGGCTTAACAAGTTTAACCGTTGCCCATATTCATGATCTGATTTACTAGCTGATGAAATATTGAACATGGTTTGATGCTTCCTTCTGAATCAACCCAAAAGTATCTTTAGAATTCCAACTGCGGCTGTACAAACCCAAGTTACAATAGAGACAAGAAAATTGTGATTGCATGACTTTAATACAGATTTCCAAGAACATTTATATGTGATTGCATGAGTTTAATATAGTTTTACAAGAGTACTTATATGTGATTGCTACACATTCTGAGAATCTGTTGAAGTTTTGTTGTGTTATCCGGGGACTTGGAGCATTTAATGTGCAACGAAAATGACAATTCCTTGCGTTGAACAGAATTGTACTAAGCGTAGAATGCAGAGCCGTGCAATGACCCACGTGAAACTGCTAAGCATTGCATCGAAGTAAGTGCATGGGGGGGACAAGTTTATATATAGTATTTGCATTTACATAATATATTATTTCATTTCATCTATCATTTCCTCTCTGCAAAGCTCCTCAGAATTTCTTCCAAATGAAGCCAATTAAGTGGCTTAAGAACCAGAAAGAGAAATCATGTTTTAGTTTCAGATAGGTTATGATTTATGAAGATGACGGGTGGTGAAGAAACTTCATTTATTTTACTAATTTCAAAGACAAACTAACCCAGATATGGACAACTGGAACAGTTAAGATAACATTACAAATGACGACGAGAGACGCTTTTATGTACTATCCACCATTCTTCCAAATGTCTCTTCTAACTAAATATGGATTATAAGCTGGCCGGTTGGTATGAGATATGCCCCAACTTTGTGTTTGCTATAGAGAGCTAAACTCATCCTGTGATCCCAAAATGTGCTTCAGAGAGACGAGACACTTGAGAATCGAGATCACAGCTAACTTTGGGAACCACTTGCACCCATTCATATCGTCCTTGGAGAGGCATTTCACTTGCAAAGTCGAAGTTATACCTGCAGAAACCCACACTCTAACCATAACTTGATAGTCACTTTCTAATCCAAGTATACATCACAAATAAATTCAGTGGCTTACTTCTGAATAAACGTTGTTTGATGCCATAGCTCTTCTTGAGCAAAGAACTCCTCTATGTCATTTGCAGTAGGGGTACTTTTAAGCAACTCCATCTCTACTCCTGAGTTGGTTGTATGTGAATTTGTCTCCGTCCGGGTCGAGTATGATGTTTCGTTGGTGCTTAAATCTCTAACCAAGCTGCTACGTATTTTTTCTGCAGTTCCCCTACACAAGCATACCCTCAAATCATTGTACTTCAGAAGAGCTACAAAATACTCACAAGGTACCAACTTGTAAAGGAAAAAAAGAACCCTTCTTAGCTCAATCAACTCAATTAAGTAGTTCATGAGATTGCCTTTAAAAATACACTAATTGAACTCGGTTATTCTTTGTGTGTTATCAAACAATGTCTACTTAATCTAAAGAAAAACCAAAATTGAGAAAAGAACACACTACAGGGCATCGAATATCTTAAGGAATATGCCAGGTCTAATGGGACAAACTCTAATTTGGCTGGTAGTTAAAATATGGCATGAAATAGATCTATAAGTTATAACTTCTTGTCACCTACACGTTTCAAAAATCAAAATACGCTCAGGCCCAAAAATGACGACATATGCTGCAACTTTGTGGAAAGCTAATAACTATTGCAATCAGTATTCCCATAGGTAACTACCAACTTTATTTAATTCTTTCAATTTATTGCCATAAAAGAAAAGTCGCATTAAATTAATGCAAGCAGAACTCCATTTTGCCTCTTGAGTTTCAGCCCAAAAGCTGAGGTAGAAACCAGAAAATTGAACCATTAAGTCAGCAAGAAGAATAATAGTAATAAAGTTGTTCGTGGCCAAGAAAAATTCAGGGATCTTATTATATAATGTAAAGTAAACTAAATGGAATTAGCTCGTGATCAATAACGAACATATAAATAATAAAAAAAATTTGTGACCCTCTACCTAAAATTTAATAACCTACCAATCATCTAACCAAATTTGTAACGTGTAATAACAAATAATTTTACCGCGAGATTAATCGAGGTGTTCAAGCTGACTCGAACACTGACAAATATTTTTTTTTTAAAAAAACCAGCCTATCCACTGAATATACCAACGAAACTCTTAAAAAGTCACATCTTACAGCATAACTAGCCTATCATGAAAGATACACTACAGCAACATATGGTAACAATGGAACGACAGGATGCGAAGTGGAAAGTGAAGTCACATATAGGGAAAAAGAACAGTACGAGAATAGTGATAGTCAAACAAGCAACCATGGCCACAGAGTGAGCCCATCCAGTTTAGTAGAAACCAATGCATCAATCCTATGAGCAAATAAATTGCCAAAGACATGTAAATAACAAAAGTTTTAACTAGTAACGAAGATCGCGACGAAATCGAGATTTGTCGGCAGTACGATAGCAATCAAAAAACAAAGGAAGAAATCACAACCATTTTAAGCCATCACAAGCTAAAATTGAAGTCAAACAATAACAATTCCAGAAAAGCTTTCGAAACCGTACCTATTTTCACCTCCAAAGTTCAGGCAGTTCTCGCCAAAATAATCCTCGAAATCCCTAGCATTTCCACTCCCTGTTTCCACAAGAAGCTTCCTCTTCTCCGAACCCGAGTCCGCCAAATCCCGCTTCAACCGATAATCAGTTGAGGAACACTCACGACTCAAGCCATCTTCGCAACACTCGCCGTCCTGCTGCGCCTTATACAGCTGCCGGAATACCGGAGGCTTTTCAAGTCGACGGTTGCGCAGCTGCAAGTAAGAAGAGGAAGATGCCGCCGCTCTAGGGCTCGAAACAGCGGCGGATTGAGAGAATGATTTGTTGAGGCGCTGTAGGGCACGGGTTTTAGCAGCTCTAGTACGGAGTCCTGGAGAGGACTGTGGTGAGACCTCCATGACTGCAATGCCGCCTGTAAGCTTCGATTTCTTCATGTACTTTCCCATAAATCAATGTGTGTGTGAGACTGAGAATAGGGTTTTCTGGGTTTTCTTCGTTTCGTTCTGATGGAACAGAGGAGAGAGAGAGAGAGAAGGCGCGAAGCTGCAAATGGAAGAAGAGAGAGAAAGAGAGGGAAGTTTGTAGGAAAAGGACGAGAGAGAGAGAAACAGAGCGCGGGAGAAGTAAATAGGAAAAGTTAGGGTTGGGGATTGGGGGAACAGTTCACCTTATTTATATATTTCTTTTTTTTTTTAAAACAAAAACAAAATCAATCTTTAAATATTAAAAATAATATTAAAACTTTTTAATTTTATAAAAAAAAATTATTATAATAAATTACAAAATTATTTTTTTACATGAGTATTTTTATTAATTTAATTTTTCTTTTTTTTTTGTTCCATTTATAACATGTTCATAGACTTTCTCCTCCATTTCTCCATTTTTTTTTTCCCGATCACTCTGCGATTCTTTCTTCTTCATGATCTGTTGAAGTTTCTTTGTTTCTATGTTACGGGATTTGATTGATGCATTTGTCTATCTCTATTCATTCTTTGTTCCACAGCCAAATTTGACATTTGGGCTTAGTGAAATTGTGTTTAGATATTGGAAGTAGGAATTTGGTGTCTCTAAACTGTGTTTGAACTCTCTAAGAACGTTACAGTTGAGCATGAGATTTGCCATTTTCATACTTCTTGTTGGTTGCTCTGTTTTTAGATTATTAGAGGGTTGCAGATGAAGTGTTCGATCTTAATACGCAATGAAATAAACTTGTGTTTCATTCTAAATTTCTGATCCTTTACTTGGATTGCTTTGAACAGACTTCTTGGCTTCTGAAAATTTTCCTTTTGCAAGATGGCTGAGGTATGACTTGGTTTTAGTTTCACTCCGAATTTCGGTTTGAAATATTGCCGTCTTTCTTTTGCATGTCTGGTTCTGGCTTAAGCTCATCTGTCATTGCTCTCTTAAATTGATTTGACATGTAATGAATTAGTGATATTTAGTTTGATTGTGGTTGACCTTAGCTGTGGCTTGGCTCGACAATGAAACCGATTGAAGGCATATGGTGTGTTGAGATTATGATGATATGATATGATATCTTGTGCTGTTTTACCATTGGCTTTGTTTAGATATACTTTGATTAGCTGACCTTATGAATCAAAATTAAGAAGTCTCTTTTATAATAAGTTTGGGTAGTATAAATTGTGCTTCTGTTATGATATCTTTGTATAGTCCTTTTTTTCCCTTAACTTGAACCGGTGTTAGGACAATGAGCTCTTCTTACTTCTATACTGGTATGATGTTCTCTTTATTGACTTAATAGCACATGAATTTGTTTCCAATTTTTGTTTGAAAAGTTTGCGTGATATTTCTGATTGTTAAATGATATCTGATATATATATATAGATCTTGATAATTCTCAGCTCTTTTGAGACATTGAACCTCCCCTTCATTAGTCATCTATATATCAATTCTCTCCCAATTGAGAGTCAGCTTTTTCTTACGTTACTTCCACTCCTTCGTACTCAAATTCTTTTTAGACGAAAGTGAGTTCAAGTTATGGTTGCTATCTATATAAGACTTGATTTAATATCTGACGAGTTACTTGGACTACTAAATGTTGTAGGGTCAGATAGTTATCTTGGGAGAATCGTTGAGGTGCACACAAATTGGTCCAAACATTCACAAATACTAAAAAAAAAAAGTATCCTGAAACTTAAAAGTCTAAGTTCACTGCTAGTAGATATTGTCTTATTTGAGCTTTTCCTTTTGGGCTTCCCCTCAAGGTTTTAAAACGCGATGCTAGGAAAAGGTTTCCACACTCTTCTAATGAATGTTTTGTTCCCCTCTCCATCCGATATGGGATCCCACAATCCACCCTCTTCGAGGCTCAACGTCCTTGCTGGCACACTACCCGGTGTCCATCCCCTTCGAAGCTCAATGTCCTTGTTGACACACCGTCCGACGTCTCGCTTTGATTCCATTTGTGGGATAATTCACACGAAATATTTCTTGGTTGCACAATGCTCCTCTATTAAACAAATTTCTCTTCAAATAATATGGAACTTACCATTTATTTAGAAACTCTCCATGACATTGTCCACTTTAGTTCATGTTTTTGCTATATGATTCTATGATCCATATAATGGATAATCACTGGCATTGTAGTGTCTGACAATGGATAGAGTATTGTGGCAGTGGAATCCATCATGGTTTTTCTGGATATACACCCTTTGCTCACCAATCCATGACATTGATTTTGGCATTAAGCACATCCCAAAGATATGTTCGAAACTTATTTGATCAAATTAAGCTCTCCATATACTACAGCTGAAACTAAAGGCTTTTTTGTTCACAACTGCAACAACTTCAGTAATGAGGTTGCTCAATTTTTAGTTGGCCCAACCATCCCAGATTATATTCTGCAGTTTCAATGAAGTTACCAGTAGTCCTGTTGATACAGAACCTCAAAACATCATTAAGATCGAGGTAAGGCATAGACAACTTACAGCGACCTCAGCCCCAATGCCAGTCTTGGATTCTAGTGTTGAAAAAACAGCAGGCTGTGATGCCGGACCGTCCGGTGGTGGAGGTAGCAAGGCAATGAAAGGGCAGTTTTCCAGGGAAAACACAACTGAGATTTCAGCATATTTGCAGGAGACAGGGCAGCAGAAGTTGCCTGATAAGACGATGAAAGCCTGCTCAGGGATGCTTGAGCTGATATGAGATAAAATTAATGCCATATTTATTAGGAATCACTCATCCACGATAGTATGATATTGTCTACTTTCAGCATAAGTCGATAGCTTTACTTTGAGCTTTTCTAAAAGACTTCACATCAATGGAGATGTATTCCTTACTTATAAACTCATGATTCTGATGTAGGACTCTTCTCTCAACCATCCTCAACAATATTTGCATCAATCACAGCGATTGAAAAGGTCCAAGTGATGAGCAAAAGGTATGAACACACCCATATCCAATGTTGAATACTATTGATATAACTGTTCATCTTTTGTGCATAATAATGATATGTTTGTGTGTATATTTTTCTTCTTGATATGCGACTCTGCTGCTAGCTTTCAGTTCAATACACATAGATCCTTTTTATGGCTATTTTGCCTCGGAATTCCACATAGATCCTTCAAGATTTTGGTAGTGTTTCTAATTCAAGTACTTTTTCATAGGGGCTTTGGAAGATCATTGGATGCCATTAATGTGACTGTCTTATCAAATATTTGGATTATCTGATCTTTTTTTTAAGAAGTATATGGATTATGACTTATGAGTTCTCATGCAATAGACCAATTCCTTTTCAAATAGGAATTTTCCTCTTTTGAAAAAATGAAAAAATGTAATTGTAATTAATTTTGTGGAATTATTGGTTTCCAAGTTGCTCTCTTGTTCATGATCCAATGTGTTGTCCATGAATCAAATCAGAACCCTGTTTTCATTATAAATTATTTTTCTTTTTTTTTTAAATACTTTTTCTTGTTGGCCAATGCATGAATCTTATAGGTGAAATTTTTGGAGATTTTGTCTCGAATTAATCAATGGATTAGATTTGAATAATTTAATAGACAATTTTATGATCGGATTAGATATAAAATTCAAAATTAAAAAACTTAAAATATATTAAATATTATTAAAGTTAATACCAAATATATATAATTCTAAAAATTAAAGGACTTAAAGTATAATTAATGAGAAAAACATGAATTATTTATCGATCCATCCATGTTTATTCTAGGCATGTTCATATGTTTATTTTATTATTTTAATACATATAGACCATAAATGCATGCCAAACATGCATTTAAAACACTTTGTCCTAAGTTGAATTTTCCTTTTTCATGTGGGGAATATATATATATGGTGGTGGTGGAAGAGATATCCTATCAAATTATAGGTCACAAAATGCAATTATAAGGGTATGGGTCCTAAAAAATAATGATCCCCAAAGGGTCCCCACTAGGGTGGTGGTGGTAGACAATCATATTCCATATGTTTTCTTTCATAATTATATTGTCCTTATCATTTTTAATCCTAACGTTTATTTCCATGACTTTTCTAAGAGTAAAAGTAAAAATTATAAAAATGAAAATAAAAAATCAACCTAACTCGACCAATTTAGTAAATTTGAATAACATTGTAAGTACTTTTCAAATAAGGCATGTCCTCTCCAATGGAGTTAGGTATCAAGACATTAGATGCACTATCGACCAGCACGTAGTGAATGGTTACCCAAGTTTCTTTGCCCAGTATTCTACACCTCACGTTCATGATATCTCTATTTCAGCTCGGCTTTGGAGACATGAGGATGCACTAATAACCAGCACACAGTGAATGGTTGCTTAAGTTTTTCGACCAAATATCCTACATCTAGTGTTCATGATATCTATATTCCATTGTGTCTCGTAGACATGGTTGAAGCACACCCAATATATTTCTTCCACAACATGCTCTAGATTTGGGTATCTTCCATAAATTGCATAGATTAACAAATAAGGTATCGGTGGTGAACGTTAGATTCTTTTTCGGTCCCATGAGCTCCCATTAGCATGGTGTCTTTTAACCCTTTTGTTTGTTTGCTTTATGTCGTTTGACAAAGTGAAAAGAAAGAAAAGACGATGATGATTTATTTGGCTAAGTGCCGAAAGGAAAAATAATCCACTTTTTCATGTTGGCCTCTTATGTAAGCTTTGTTTATTTTATTCTCCCCTCCCTTTTATTTATTTATTTATTTATATATTTATATATTTATATCTCCAAAAAGGTGGAAAATATATTCCTCTATTTAAATAAAAAAACAAAAAATTAATGTCTTTATGTCCTAGATTTTAGGGATACGGCCCAAAACTAAAAGACTAATAATTTTTATAAATTTTAATCACATTTCTTAATTATTCATATTTTTTAATTAAAAATTTATTTTTTAAAAAATTCAGATTTGAGCAAGATATGTTATAAAATATTAAAAAGAAAAAAAAAACTAACTTTTTAAAAAAGAAACAAACTTTCCATTTAGTAATGATTCATTGTGTTTTTATTTTTTAAAAATAGTTATTTTTGGCTCTTTGAAGAAAATATAAATTAATCTTAAATTTCATTAATTAATCAATAATTAGAATATATAATTAAAAACCACAGCCACAATAAATAGGTTTAACTATCAAATCAATTCTTTTGGTGGAAATTATATATTAAAAAAAATAAAAAAATGGGAATTTTTTTATTATTAAATAGTTTACTTTGTAAGAAAAAAGTTTAAATGGGTGTGAATGGTAATTAGTAAAAAGTATGAGGACCTGAGTGATATTATGAAATTCTTGATTGACAATAACGAAACAAAAGATATCAAGTTTTACAGAGTTTGAAAATGGCTTCTAATCGTCAAGCGAAATAACGACCTTTTCCCGCTCTTCCTGTTCTTATTTTGTTTCTTTGATTGCACAGTTTCGAATGGATTTTGACTTTTCCGTCAAGAGATTGCTGATTTTCCTCCCCCTTTATCGCGCTTGTTTGCCTGCTCAAACAGGGCAGAAATGATCACAGGGGGAGGAAAAAGGAAGAACCCCAGAAAGAAGGCATGAAATTAGTGAATCTAGTAAGGTTTGATGGGATTTCAAACAGTTTATGGCGCGTTAATCAAAGCATTGTCCCACCCATAAGGCCCCATTGCCTTTGGACAATTGCAATCTAGTGATTTTCAAGAATGCACGCCAACTGTTCGACGAAAATGGCCAAAGAGGAGTTTCTTCTACTTTCTCCCATTGGATCTCTTTACTCCCTTTGTTTCCCAAACCCCACCATCCTTTTCTCCCTACTGACCTCCACTTTGCTCTCCATTGCAACATGCTGCAGCTCCAGCAACAGATGTCTCTCGCCAAGTCAGTGCGCCACAGATGCAACGAATGGTTCGTTTGTTTGTTGTCTTTGATGATCTTTTGGCTTGTGTTCTTGTCATTAATCTGCTCTTGAATTCATGTTAGTTTAGTTTTGGTGCAGTTCTATGTACTAGTTGTGGTGTAATGCTGCCGTTTGGTCATTGTTCTTTTTTACTTTCTGGCATTCTAGCTGTGCAAGATCTCTGTCGTTTGGTCTAGATGGTTTGTTCTAATTGCCAACACAACATTAGGATCATCCCCTTCATTTTATGTCGACTCCGGCCCGAGCTGGCTGTGCCATGAATTTTGAATGTTTTGATGAGTCGATCTTGTTGTGCTGGTTTTCGGTCGAGCTGGAGTTTTTCGTGCAAGCTTGTTCTTTCCTGTTTTGGATTGGTGTATCGTTTGGCTAGTTCTTTGTGTTTCAAAATGATCTATACGCTTCTCTGATTGACAGTATTTTGGCTTTGCAATGTTCTTTACTTTAGTGGATTGAAGTATCTGGATGGAAATTGATGATGATTATCATTCTCGTTGAGTACAAATATTTCTTCTTGTGAATCATTGGCTACTGATTCGTGTAGGATTTTTCATGATATTCCAAGCGATATTACGATTGATGTGGCTGGAGTGACATTCTCCTTGCATAAGGTGACACTAACAACTTGAGCTCCAACTACTTGATAAAGATTTCATTTTTAGTTTTCTTAAATAAACATTTGAATTCTTCGTCAAATTTCTGTCATGAATACGTTCCCATTGAATATCTTGAACACATTCCCTATGAATATCTGGTTTAATTCAACTACTAATGCAGTTCCCTCTCGTCTCTCGAAGTGGGCGAATTCGGAGATTAGTTGCAGAACATAGAGACTCTGATATCTCCAAGGTGGAGCTTCTCAATCTACCAGGAGGAGCTGAATCTTTCGAACTGGCAGCAAAATTTTGTTATGGGATCAACTTCGAAATTACTCCAGGAAATGTTGCACAGCTATGTTGCGTTTCCGATTATCTTGAAATGACTGAAGAGTTCTCGAAGGATAATCTCGGTTCGCGAGCTGAAGAGTATCTCGAGAGCGTTGTCTCGAAGAACCTTGAAATGTGTGTTGAAGTGTTGCAGCAATATGAGAATTTACTCCCTCTTGCCAATGATGTAAGAGTAGTTAGCCGTTGCATTGATGCAATAGCATCAAAGGCTTGTTCAGAGCAAATCGCTTCAAGCTTCTCACGCTTGGAGTATAGCAGTTCAGGGAGACTTCACATGAGCAAGCAGGCCGCCAAGTCTGATAGTGACTGGTGGATCGAAGATATCTCGGTGCTTCGTGTTGACTTGTATGAACGAGTCATTACAGCCATGAAGTGTCGAGGGGTTCGTCCCGAGAGCATAGCTGCATCCCTGATGAATTATGCTCAAAGGGAGTTAACAAAGAAATCCACCTTATGGAACCCATCTGGGCAGACAAAAGTTGATATCATTTCAGGTTCAAATGGACAAGAAAAGCTTGTTGTTGAGACAATTGTCAGTCTTTTGCCTGTTGAAAAATCTGTCGTTCCAATCAGTTTCCTTTTTGGGCTTCTGAGGAGTGCTGTGATGCTTGATTGCTCTGTTGCCTTCCGACTCGACCTCGAGAGAAGGATCGGATCCCAGCTGGACATTGCTACTCTTGATGACCTTCTGATTCCATCCTTCAAAAACTCAGCTGATACTTTATTTGACGTTGACACAGTTCATAGGATTTTGGTAAACTTCTCTCAACAAGATGATAGCCAGGACGATATGGAAGACGCTTCTGTTTTCGATTCGGATAGTCCTTGTTCGCCATCTCAAAGTTCATTGTTTAAAGTGTCCAAACTAGTGGACAACTACCTTGCTGAAATTGCCCCTGATGCAAACCTTAACCTTTCCAAGTTCATGCTAATTGCAGATTCCTTACCTTCACATGCACGTACCATCCACGATGGTTTATATCGAGCCATCGATATCTATCTTAAAGTACGTATGTACGTTTCGTATGTTCTAAGACATTTTTATTTTGATTGATTGACTTATTGTTGCTTTACCACAGGCTCATCAAGGTCTATCAGATTTAGACAAGAAGAAGCTCTGCAAACTAATCGATTTTCAAAAGCTCTCACAAGAGGCTGGTGCTCATGCTGCTCAAAATGAGCGTCTTCCCCTCCAATGCATGGTTCAAGTCCTGTATTTTGAGCAACTAAGGCTTCGTACTGCACTATCGAACTCTTGCGACGATGAAGACTACAAACCTTCACATCAATCATGGCGGATTAGCAGTGGAGCATTGAGTGCAGCAATGTCTCCACGAGACAATTATGCATCACTGAGACGAGAAAACCGTGAACTAAAACTTGAACTCGCTCGCCTACGGATGAGATTGAATGATCTCGAAAAAGAACATGTTTGTATGAGGAGGGACATGCAGAAGTCTAGTTCTCATAAACTTGTGAGTTCTTTCTCGAGAAAATTTAGTAAAATGAACTTCTTTGGGCATAGCTCTTCGAGGGGTTCGAGTTCCCCATCGAAACATTCGCAGAGGACAGTTTCAAAAGTGATTGAAAGAACATGTACAAGTGCAGAATAGTTCCAATTTACATCACACAGTACAATGCAGAGTCCCTTTTCTTTGTTGAACAAATGCAAGTTCTTTTCTCTTCTCTTTGGAGAATAATTCAGTCTACTTGTAATTCGTAAATGAAGAACATTGCCAAGAACTACTCTTTATTGATAATGTTTTTGGTAAGTAAACATTATATAACAGAGGAAGTTGAAACATTTTTCAGCGGCATCATATAACAAGTTTCAAGCATAGTACACTCATTGGAACAAAATATACCAATTTTTTCAAAAAAAAAAATGGATACAGTTTCAGTGTTCATGTTGTTTTGGTATAGAGATGGATGCCAAAAGCCAATGCCAAAATTACCAGGGGAGCTAGAAACTGGAGGACCTTGATAATGAACTCTGGTGTCTTGTCTTGGTTGTATAGGGGCTGCTTTGGAGGAGTGTACTTCCTTTTTGTAGGGATAGTTGAGCTATCGATGTCGCCTACGTAAAATTCTTCCATCATCGCTCGAGCAGTGCTACTGTGCCCGACATCGAAAAAATCATTGGTTGCATCCTTACCTGTAGATGATATGAAGAACCAATATTGGTATCTCAAACATTATGTTCAGTTCATTTGACAAAGCTTATTAAGAATATATTTCAATGAAGAATTTTCGTTGCTTGTTTTTCCCTACCAATGGCTGACAACAAGACTTCATCACCACCAGGATGGTCTTCAAGGAACTTTGTTACATCGTACACCTGTTGGACCAATAACACGCAGAATTGAAAAACAAATAGGAATGAAGAGAGGGGGAGGGGACAGAGAGATTCTACCTTGATTGGAGAGGAGAACGAAACCTTTTTTGTAAGGGCGTGGAAACCTCTCTTTTAAAAACTCAAGGAAGAAACTCAAAAAGAACAATATACGTTAACGATGGACTTGGACTGTTACAAATGGTATCAGAGCCAGCACTGGACAATGTGCTAGCAAGGAGGTTGAGCCCCAAAGGGGATGGACACGAGGCGGTGTGCCAACAAGGACGCTAGGCCGCAAAAGGGGGTGGATTGGAGGGTCCCACATCATTCGGAGAAGGAAACGAATGCCAATGAGCACACTGCACCCCGAAGGGGGATGAATTGTAAGATCTCATGTCGGTTGGGGAGGAAAATGAAACAATCTTTATAAGGGTATGGAAAACCTCTCCCTAGTAAGCGCGTTTTAAAAATCTTGAAGGAAAAACTCAAATATGACAATATATGCTAGCGGTTGGCTAGAACTATTACAGGTACTCCTATCCAAATAATAAAAATAAAAGAATCGAATCTAGTAGAGAAAATTACATTTCCTAAATGTTAAAAAGACATGTAATTGTGTTTGATTGAACAGATAAATAAATTACAAATTCAGTGACAAATCGTTTACATACACCAAACTTCGATTCGTAAGCCCAATTCAGATCAAACAATACACAGAAGAGCACTAGTGCCATCCATGAAACTCAATCAGTCAAAGCAAATAGACTCAATGAATCTTTAACACTTCAGCAACGTCAAATTGTATTTTCTATAGATTTCATCCTTAACCAAATTCCAAAAACAAATACTATTCTTTTAGTCTGCGAAAAGAGTAAACACAAAACAAGAAGTATTTATATGCATAGATTTCAAGATCAAACAGAAAATGAAAGCCATGTAAAGAATTTGAAACCACATTGAGCCACAGAGACAAATGATCAAATACCTTGTCCTCAATGATCAACCAGCAGTCGTTGCGGTTGTCGTGGGAGGCAACCTCAGCCAAAGTGAACAAGGTGCTACCAACCATCGTCGCAGCTTGGAAGAGGGAGAGAGATAGAGATAGAGATAGAGAAGTTTGTGTAATCTGGCAGTGGCAGACAATTCTTTCCTGTTTTCCTCTTGCACCAAAAGGGCTCTGTTTCTTGAGGTTTTGAAGGGAAGTGGAAAGTGGGGTTGTTGTGATCATGAATCTTAACATTGATTTTATTCCCTATTGATCGATGGGTAGGTAAGAGGCTGATACAATGCCATTCTCATACCAACCATTCCTCTCTTTTTTCTTCCTTTATTTGCTTCTTAAGTTTTCTAAGTGTGCTTACCCACAATTCAAAACTATTTTACTCGCACTTTCTAAGCCTACCGCTAGTAGATATTATCCGTTTTAACCCCTTATGTATAGTTGTCAACCACACAGTTTTAAAACGCATCTACTAGGGAGAGATTTCCACATCTTTATAAGAAATGTTTCGTTCTCCTCTTCAACCAATATGGGATCTCACAATCCACCCCTCTTGGGGTCAGCGTCGTTGCTGGCACACCGCCCGGTGTGGCTCTGATACAATTTGTAATAGTTCAAGCTCACCGCTAAAAGATATTATCCGCTTTGGTCCGTGGTCCGTTACGTATCGTCGTCAGCCTCTCGATTTTAAAACAAGTCTGTTGGAGAGAAGTTTCCACATCCTTCTGAGGAATGCTTCGTTCCCCTCTCCAATCGAGGTGAGATCTTACAATTAACCTTCCAACGTTTCAAAACTATTCTTGGAGTAGAAATCCATTAGAATATTGAACAAAAAGTTCGTTTTCCTTCAACATTCTAACAGCATTTCTACTCCAAAAATAGTTTTAAACATTTATAAAGAAAGAAAGTAATGGTGTTACTCAAATTGATATTGATATCAAACATTGAAACACTATTGAATTCAATGATATTTTCAACCAAGCCCACCAACCTAGTGGGGTAGTGAATGTGGGTGTCTTAAACAAATGTTAGGCTTCCTAGTCTTTGCCAGTATAGATTAATAGAATTTAATTTATGATTCAAATAACATGCCATAAAGTATAAACATTGGCACCTATAAATCATTTATTAATCTCACTTATTTACTAAATAATACTAAACTTTTCAATAACTAATGAATTCATAGTTAATGATATATTAACTATGGTAAATTTTTTAATTTTTCAAATGTGATCAACCTTTTTCAATCACCAATAAACTAATGAAATTAAATTTTGAAAATACAAAAAAAAAAAAAAAAAAAAAAAAAAAAAAAAAAAAAAAAAAAAAAAAAAAAAAAAAAAAAAAAAAAAAAAAAAAAAAAAAAAAAAAAAAAAAAAAAAAAAAAAAAAAAAA
>NW_019272032.1:4251480-4312985 GCF_002738345.1 Cucurbita maxima | reverse complement strand
TTTTAAAAAAAAAAAAAAAAAAAAAAAAAAAAAAAACTAGAAGCAGCGTTTTTTTTTTTTTTTAAAATAGAATATTGAAAATATATTTGTTAAATAGTTTTGAAAAAATAATAATTTAGAAAATAAAAAGTGGTGCTTTAAAGATAAATAAATAAAATAAATAAATAAAAGTGGTTGAATTAATTATAATTTATTTTTTCACGAACAAATTTGGAGGACCTCACAAGATTCCGAAAATTGAGACAGCCTCTCCTAACAAATTGCTTCCGATCCACATTTGGAATTTAAATTCAGATTTTAATTTTTGAGGAAAATCATAAATAATGTATTCGATCCAAAAATAAGGAGAATTCAACGGAAAATACCTGAAGCTTTCTTCGTCTCCTTCCTTCGATTCGAGCTGGAACATTCAATCCAATCTCCATGGTGTGCTGAAGCTTAATGTTGTTCTGTAATTACGATTTCCAGGGAAAATAAATGATCCATTGATTGTTCTGAAATCTGCATTCAATTCCATTGCACATTATCTTCTTCTTTCTGTGATCTTCGAGCACGGAAGGTTGTTTCAATGTCGTTACTTGAGGAGGGTCGTAGCCTCGCCGGCTATACACTCGATGACGTTTTGGCTAACAATAGATTTGGGCCGCCGGCCTCTGCAACTGCAAGGGCTGCCGAAATCCGAGGCCGAACCCTACTCGACGTGATCCGCGACGAGGAGCCAAGCGCCGCCAAGGGGCTTTTCGGAAAGGACAAAAGGACATGGAAGTCTTTTAGGGAGAAACTCCGATTGAAGCGCGCCGGTTCTGCTTGGGTCTCCACAGTTCCGATTCCAACCTCCGATATGCCTTTTCAGCCTAAGCGATCCCTAATGGGGAAGCGGAGTCAAGTCCGGTTCAACACGCCTTCGTCGCGAAACTCCACCGATCATTCCGCTCGTAATCCGTCTGAAGAATCCTCCAAATCCTTTCGCCGTCAAGTATCTCGACAGAGTTCCACAATGAACAGTTCCAGCGATTCGACTCCGTTCCAATACGACGAGTCCTTTGATTATTCATCCGTTCCGGATTCAGCGCCGAGTCGAATGAGACCGCAAATGTCGCGTCACAACTCAATCCGGATCCCAAATCCAACGGAGAACTACACCGATCCAACTGAATCAGATCGTGATAACCGAGTCCGACATATAAGCTCCGCCTTCTCGGAGCGGAGAATGATGTCCGCTAGAGAAACAGTAGCAGCACAAGAAGCAGCCGATGCAGCCGCCGCCGCCGCCGCAGCGGAAGCTGCAGAAGAAGAGAAAGAGAAAGAGAAAGAGAAAGAACAAATCGAAAACGAAGACGAAAATGAAAACGTAGAATCAACAACAGGATCGGAGGAATGGGAGAAGGTGTCACCTACGTCGGAGCCTGTTAGGATGTCGTTGATGGATCTGTTGCACGAGACTGACAGAGAAATGGGGTTCGAAGGGTCGAATTACGGAATGGGGTTCGAAGAAGATGGATTCTCCGATGAGGAAGACGTTGCATACGAAGAAGATGAAGACGATGGTAGTGGCGGAGAATTCAGCTGCTGCGTTTGCATGGTGAAGCATAAGAACGCGCCAATGGCGCCATGCGGCCATACATTTTGCAGGCTCTGTTCGAAGGAGCTTATGGTTAGCCGCGGGAACTGTCCCACTTGCAACGATTTCATCTTGGAAATGCTCGAGGCTTTTTAATTCTTCTTCCTTACCACCAATTGTTTGAGGATTTTAATGTTTTTCTTTTTGCCCCCACACCCACAAAGATTAGTTCATGTAAAGGGAGAGTTTCAATCTTTCAATTCCCCAAGTGTATATGATTATCAATTTTTAATTTAATTTGTTTCATAAAGTTTCAAACATTTCTAACTGATTTAAGAGACTAGAAAATTGGGCAGTCTAACATTTCAAGTGCTTAAATACCATTTTTCAATTGTCGGCCCGTAATGGGTCAAAGCGGGGCTTAGATATTGGGCCCTCGATGAGTAAATTGTGAGCACATCGAGGATATGCCATCTTCAAGGAGATGGATTGTGAGATGAAGAGGAGAACGAGGCATCGTTTCTTACAAGAGTCGATTGGAAAAAGGAACAGGTCGATTGGAAATGCTCGAGCCTAGAAAATTGGGTCAATGGTCTAAAAGTTGAAACAATGTCCAAACTTCTTTATGAAGCATAGAAAGAAGAGTCCAGAAGACAGGCTCAGAGAGCAAGGCTTCTCAAGCACATCTTTTCACCTATTTTCTCTTTAACCAAGAGCCTGTAAGGCTGTAAGGCTGTGAGACAATAAGATCCTACTTGATTCTCATATTTCCACGGTCAACCAAACACAAAAGCAGGAAAAATAAAAAAGCTGACTGCAGTTTTCAAGCTTTCCACCAAAAGATTTTGATTACAGGAGAGTTCCACAAGGCATTAAGAATAAACATAATGATAAGGAGTGTTGTTTTCCAAGTCTAAAATGACACGAACCTTACGGGTATCGAACTCGAACTTGAACTCGGACTCGGACCTACAAGAGTTTGCTTGGAGGCATAAACATATTAATGAAGTTATATGATTAGGGATTCCAAGGGCAACCCTATTGCTCCTACCCATCTCTCTCTCTCTCTCTTTTCTATACCAAAAATGAACATTAATCAGCTTCTGTACTGCTTACTACATGGCCATGACATTTTACAATTCCCTCAAGGATGACCTGAGGGGCGGCAAAAGGAACGTTTGGATAGCGAGAATCGTTATACATGGTTTGTTCAACCTCTGGTCCTCATGATTGTAATGCTGCCCTTTCTACCTTCAGTATGAATCTTGGTTTTACCGACGACAGGCTTACCGGAGAAGGCTGATGTTGGGTATGATTGAGATGGGTCTTCAGGTTGATGCTTCAATTTTGAAGGTGGAGGCGTGCGGATCCGCTGGTTTATGTCCTTCAAGGTGACATCTCCATGGAATCCACAGGGTTTGATGAAAGCAAATGGGTAGGCAACTGAAGAAGCTAACTTAGTCGGAGTTCTAATATACGACTTTCGACCTGCACGTATAGGCAATGTGGGAACGTAAAGCAATGAACACGGTATATCAACATTGTAAAGAAACCGTCAAAAGGTCAAGAGCAGAATAGAACCTTTAAATATTATGTTCCGAGGAACTCGAGTAGGATGATGTTGGACCGCGTTAGATTTGAACTCAGGTGCAACATTACAAAACTCTACAAGTTCAAATTAACTAGTCATCTTCATAACGATATATAAACGAACACAAATAGTAATGAAATTTTACTTTACCTGATACATCTATTTGATTGTCCGAAGTCCCAGCAAAGTTCCTGAGTTCCACATTATAAGGAATTCATATAATTGAAACTAATAATTAAAAAAATGGATGCACACAAGGCACATACAAATCCTCAGGGCTGCAATGCATATCAGCATCATTAAGGCAATCAGCAATCCAACCTTCAGGTGAGTGATCCAAATTCTCAAGACAAGAAGTCGGCACATTAGCTAAGGCAAATATATAGAGATCAGACAAATCCAAGAGGCAAACAAGTACATCGATACACAATTTTTTACATTAAGTAGTATCTTGCTCGAGACAAACCTGAGAGTCCAGAGCACTCGGGAATCTCGTATGGAACATCAGGGAGAGCAGCAGGACTAGAAACATCCTTATTCTGAAAATAGAACAAAACAACGTTACAAATTTCACACAAATTATATAGTTTGGTTGCTTGGTGTCACGGTTGTACTTTACAGAAAAGGCACATGAGAAGCCTGCTTCGGAACATAGATATTTACATTTGTTAAGCTATTTAAAAAGACAAAGTAAACTCCTACCAGTGTTGTTCATCGTTAAACCTTGTCTGCCGAATATTGGCAAATACATAGTACGCAATAACATATAACTTGAAAAGTTAACGCGTTCAACACAAGTCTTTCTGAATCCTTTGTTCATAATGACACTTGCTTATCAAGAGAAGCAGGAATTGCATATCACTTACATGTGATTTTAGAAATCTAGAAGACAAATCTTCACAGCAGAGTGAAGTTTCGAGATCTTGTGCAGTAAACTGTAACATACGACGTCTCTTCGCTTGTGAATGAGTTTCCCTGGATTCTTCTGATTTCTTGTTGCTGTCATCTGAATATAAGTGTAAACTTCAGAAAAAATGATTTCCTTGGAGGTAACTGAGGGGTTAGAGAAGGGTGTAAAGTCCTTACCATTATGCGTGACATGGTATGCCAAGTCCCCGCAAGCTTTAACCGGAGTTGTTTCATCGAACACATACGAAAGATCGTCATTTTCAGACACCCCGTCCCAAAGGCATTCTGATATAAGTTCATGACAATGACAACAAAAGAGATAACAAGAATGAGCAAGCATAACACCTACAAGATTACATAATGCATAAAAAACAAAACAAACCAGAAACTACTCACCTAAATCGGTATCCTTCTGGATGGTATATCCATCTCCATCCCAATTCCAAGAATCACTGAAAAATTACACATTAAAGCAACAAGAATGTACGATTATGAGGATGCAGCACTTACTACCAAAAGAGAAATTGAAAACAATTTGGTTCAATCTAATAGCACACTAAACCACGCTTCTTGAGGAGGAAGGGGAGGATTTTCTCAACAAATGAACAAAACAACAACCATTTATCTGAAAAGGAAATGATTAAACAATTGGGATCCGAAAGAGGACAAAACCGCAAGAACACTACAAACAACATAGCGAGTCATTAGCTCTCGATGTTTCAGTACATCGATGACAAAACAATCCGTCAAACACACACACACACACACAAACACAAAAGAAAACAGTAATGCAATGGCCACTACTTAAATTAGATCTAACAGCCGCATCCTAATTCCCATTTCAACCACAAATTACCGATTACAGACAAGAAAATCATGGTAAATAAAAGAAACAACTCAATCCGACAACAAACTCCCAAAACTCCCCACACCAATCTGAAACAAAAACCAAAAGCAGCTTCCTCCAAATACGAAATCAACAAGAAGTGCTAGATCTTCCAGAAAAGACGCATTACAGCAAATCGCAAAAGAAAGCCCCAGAAAACAAAATCAATCACAGAAACAAACAGAAAGAGCAGAAGGTTGAGGGCGATGATTTTACTTGTTTTTGGCGGAATCGTCCATTGTTGCAAGAGAAAAAGAAGAGTGCCAGCGGCGAATTGTTCTTGACTGCGATCGAAAAAGATGCGATTGAAGAGCGACCCAGTTCAGCCGCTGGATGTTGGATTAGGGAGCTAGATAATGGGGGCTATAGACGAAGAAGGAGAAAAAGTGCCCACTAACCAAGTAACTCGCAACCCAGCGCCTAAGTTCTCCTTTTATTTTCGGTAAAAATACATTTTTAGTAAGTGACATTTGACTATAATTTTCCAGTTTTTTTCAATTTAGTCCTTAAATTTTAAGTTTATTTCATATTTAGCTAATTAGATCTTAAGATTTTACATTTTTACCATTACAATTAAAAAATTATGGGAAAAAGTGTAAATATTTATAATTTAAGGACGCTAAAAAATAATAACTTATCCTCTTTTAATTTTAATTTTCTCCGCTTTCAAGACTTCCGGGTCGCTTTTTTTTTTTTTTTTTTTTTACCATTCCACAAAAAAAAATCGAAGTAAAAAATTCATGTAAAAACATATTTATTTATTTATTACCACCCGGGTAAATATTCTCTAAGTCAATTTAAAGTCTTTGGTTGTTCTTTTTCTTTTAAAATATAGTATTTTAGGTGTGTGGACATGGATTTGAATTTTTAATCAATAAAATAATAATAATAATAATAATATTTTAGCTATTAAATTAAGTTCAAATTGGCATCTATTTTTAATAATTTTTATTTGATAATTTTTTTTGAATTATAGTCAAATTTTGAAAATTATTTTTAAGAGTAAAATGTAGAAGGGAAATTACAAACTATTTTATAATATACATTCACTTATATTTTGAAAATTTTGAATTAAATTTAATTAATATATAATTATTTAGTTTATTAAAATATAATTTAAACGGTCAACTTTAGTGTCTTTAATTATTTATTATTGGTAGGTTTGGATTTTCTCTTTTTCTTATTTTATTGCAATATATTTTAAAAAGGTTTGTTCTTTCAAAATAGGATATTTTAAAATATTTTTATAATTATTCCCACAAACTTAAGTATATTTCCGTGGCTAAGATACGAATTATTAATTATTTTAAATAATATTTGATTTTTCACTAAAAATGTAAATCACAATTGTGGGCGATGCATTGACACGTGTACGGTGGGATCAATAATTGAATAGTATCACGCCCTCATTGAATTGAGCCGTTGGGGCATTAAATTCTTTGGCCAATTGGAATCCGGATAATAAGACAATTAAATAATATTTTATTTCCGAATATATTTATTAATGCTTCAAATTCCATTTACTTTCCATCATTATTATTTCCTTTTTTTTTTATTTATTATTATTCCAAAAAATGATTGGTACATGAATGAATGGAGCCTACGTCTAAAAATAAGCTTCTCTTTGATATACGATCTCATAACTTCTAGTATTTGAACACTTCTAATGGAAATGCAAGCTACGTCGGACAGTATGCCAGTGAGGACGTTAGGCCTCTAAAAAGGCGGATCATAAGCTTTCACATCGGTTGGAGAGAGTGTTTTAAGATCGTGAAGTTAATGACGATATATTCTATTTTAATAAATATAAATAAATGTAAAAGAAAAAATAATAAGTGGGCAATCCTTTGACACGTGTACGGCGGGATGGGTAAGTCAACAGTATCACGCGCACATTGAATTGGAATCCGGTAAGGGAAAAGTAAATAATTTTTTTTTATTTCCGAGTGATATTTATTAAATTCCTGGGCCAATTGGAATCCCATAAAAAATTCAATTGGGCTTTATTAGTGGGCCTAATTATTTGGGCTTGGGCTTTGTTTGCTTTGGACCCACTCCTTTGAACTTTGAATTTAACCCAATTTGACTAAACTGAATCTAATTATGGTTAGAGTCAAATACTATTTATAATTTAAGATTGGTCAACTTTATTTCGAATTAAATTTGTGATGCATATTAATTTATATTTGTCGTTAATCTAAAAATAATGACATGTTAATTCTAATTTCCAAGAAATTATAAGGGATTATCTAATAAAATAAAATAAAAAATTTGTATGTTTGGAATACTAAACAAAATACTCAAATGTCTAAGTTTAAGGGTATAATAATAAACATAAATTTTTATGAATAATTATGCAATTTTCTTTTTTTAAATAGGTATATTGAAAAATAACTTTATATGGATTAAAAGATGTATAGTTAATTCGGGGCTACTCTCTCGTGATTGACTAGAGAATGAAGGAGATTGGAGACGAAAATTAATTCATCATCCTCACTTGTGACTATAAATAAATAAATATATATTGAACATTATATTAAAAAATAAAATTATATAATTTTTAATATATATATATAAAAAGATGGAAAAAAAATGATTGGGAACCGATCCATGAATTCTTTGAAAAATTGTCGCTTTTTCAAAATAAAAATAAATTGATAATTTTACGAGAATATGGATTGAAATAAGAGGTGGAGATCGAGACGAGGATGCATGCTTGCTTGGTAGATATCTATAACAAATTTTTACACTTATAATTTCACGAAGCTATTTTTGCAAAAGAAAAAGGCAAAAATACAAATTTGAAAGCTATTTTTCAAAAGTATATATATATATATAAACGCCACTTTCCGAATCCACCGTATACGGTAATGTTAATTTTGCGGTAAAAAGATACATAAGAACCAACTCGATGCGTCGTGGGGAAAGGGGGTAAGGGTAACAACCGAAAACGGCAATCGGGAAGCTTCTCTGCTCCATTTTTTCCGACTTCTGAGGTTGCGGTTTCATCAATCTCAGCCCAGAAGGATTCTATTCAGAGCTCAGATTTTGAGATCGGCTTCCTATTCGCTTCATCAGACGAGATCTAATCCAAAAAGATGAATATCTTTCGATTAGCGGGTGATATGACTCACCTGGCTAGCGTTCTCGTCTTGCTCCTCAAGATCCACACCATCAAATCTTGTGCCGGTATGGATTTTACGCCCCCCGCGCCATTTTTCTGATGGGATTTTAGTCTTACCGTGTTATCTTTTGAAATCGTGGCCTTAAGATCGATTTTTGTTTTGTCTTCGTTGTTTTTTGTATCATTGTATTTGTACGCATTGGAGCTCTTGGATTGGATGTTTTGAGATTTTGGATTTATGTTTTTGAAAAGATTTGTTCCACTTTGATGCATTCCGTTGTTCGTTCTGGAGTAGAAACGTGTGAGAATGACCTAAAATTTGCAAAAGTGAAGTTTTTGCGTATTGTGATTATAGTCGTAACATATTAATCATACACTGCAGATAGGTAAGGAAAGAAGGTTTGGACCAAACAAACAATGTGGAATTTCTGTTGTGTTAGCATTTTGTCAGATTTGTTAAGGATATTGAAATCTCAATATATTAGAGGCCATTCGTTCCTTTTGGGTTTCGAGACATGGTCTTTATCATTTTGTGTTTTATATGCTGTTCATTGGGCTGGTTTTTGGCTGCAATTTCTTCTATGTGATTAATATGATTCACTTGATGCAGGCGTTTCTTTAAAGACTCAAGAGCTTTATGCAATTGTTTTTACAACCCGCTACTTGGATATCTTTACCGACTTCATATCTCTATATAATACGGTCATGAAGTTAATATTCTTGGGGAGTTCATATTCAATTGTTTGGTATATTAGACGTCACAAGATCGTTCGCCGGTCGTATGACAAGAGCCAAGATACTTTCCGTCATGTTTTCCTAATCTTACCTTGCGTTGTCTTGGCTCTACTTATCAATGAAAAGCTTACTTTCAAGGAGGTTAGCTTTTTCTTCTGATTTGATTTTCATTGAAACTAAGAAAAAATGCAAAAGAAACCAAGTCATAGTCATCATGTGTAAGTCTATTTTTGAACTTTTGACATTTCTTTCCTATATTGAACTCAATAAATGGAACAGGTCATGTGGACATTTTCTTTGTACCTGGAAGCTGTTGCGATCCTCCCTCAGCTCGTACTTCTACAACGAACAAAGAATATTGACAATTTGACTGGCCAATATGTGTTTCTTCTTGGGTATGATTTGACCACCAATAGCATTTAATTAGTACCATTGATGCGATAGTTCTTGAATCCACTGCTCAGTTTCCATCTTTTCTTATGTTGGCTATTTTCCTGTTTTTATATGTGTACCTCTTGTCTAGAATCATTACAGTGTGCCTGAAAGTCGGCATCTCAATAAGTCTTACATTTATTGTGAATTCAATCCCACGAATTAGTAATTTCATATTTTTTTTCCCCATTTTTGGGCATAGAAACTTGAATATTTTAGATAGTGTACCGATGAACATCAAGCAATTGGAAAAATAGAAAGTTGTAAGATATCAGTGTTTGGAAATGATCTAGTTCTCTAATCAAGTTTATCAGAATTGCCCTACAAAATTAGTCTGAGGGCAAGGAGTTTATGAAGGCTTCTATCCTCCTATTTGTATGCTAAACTATACACCAGAATTTGTGGAAAAATTAAGCTGTGCACTGTCTAAGTTGATAGTTTCTAAAGGTGTTGATTGATTCTCAATTGAACAAGAATCCATCTATATTTGCAAAATGGATAAAACTATATTCTTTGCCTGTGTGATGGGTTTGTTCAATTTGGGTTACATTGGAGCCTAACAGAGAAGACTACCTTGTGAAAAGCTTCTTCCTCTTTCATGAACATCTACTAGTCACTATTAGATCATCTATTATCAACTTCTTTAACTCTGTTATGTCAACCTCAGAACCTTGTGAACCAAAATCCTTACTGAATCCTAACTTTTCTTGATGCAGTGCATACCGAGGTTTATACATTGTCAACTGGGTCTACCGATACTTCACAGAGCCTCACTTTGTCCACTGGATAAGTAAGTCAGCTCTTTCTTCCCCCTTCCCCAAACTAATACTGATTCAAGCGTTAATGTAGCGTTTAGTTCAATTTTTGGGGGCAATATTTTCCAAAGTATGGGTTTTCTTCTGCAATTATAATTAGAGAAAATGCAGATCCAAGTCAATCTGAAACTGATGCAGCTACCCGTTTAACTACAATTGGCATTCAGTTTAACATAACTGGAATTTTATTTCTTTGAAACTTCGAATAGAGGTTCCTGATGCTGGAAATTAGGGGAAAAAAGGAAATTTTTGTTATTTTAACCGTAGTTTGATTTGACTTTTGACCACAATTCAGAATTTTCTTCCTCCAAATTCTACACCATGCTCATTTTTATTTTACTTGTTAACTTAGCTTTCAAGCAGTTGAATAATAATTTTCCTTGACTTGCTATCCATTATGCTAAAATAGAAATAAAATCAGTGTTGGTTTGATGAGCCTGACATGTCGCAACATGTTTTATCTGGAATTCATGATGAATATTGGAATTTCCCTTTCATATATTCTTCTACCAAGTTGGGTTTTTTTTGTTTGACAAAAAATTTGCATGGATCATAGCCTTTAGTTCATGGAAATATTATGAAAAGCTGTCGATATGGTGTGACATGTTCACAGAGACCTTGGCTAACCCCCTAACACACTTTGTGAAATTGCAGCTTGGATTTCCGGGCTCGTGCAGACGCTACTTTATGCGGATTTCTTCTACTATTATTTCCAAAGGTGACATAGATCTTTTGCTCAAAACATTCCTTGATTTGTTTTCTTAGTCATGTTATGATAACTCAAAATATTCCTTTTGCACATCTGATATCTGCAGTTGGAAGAACAACCAAAAGCTCCAATTGCCAGCTTAAGAACTCGAAAGGGATGGAATATATATAAAGGAGAATTAACTTCATTTATGGCATTCAGTTGTATTTGTCTGTTCACATTTATCACAAAAAAATCCTGATCTTTCTTGAACCCCCCAACTCATGTTGTTCTCTATGTTTAGACGATTTTTGAGAGTGCAGGTGCTTTTATTTCTACTAAATTCATAGAGAATACATGTTTGTAAGTTTGTTTTGTAAAGATTCTCAATCTCCATCCACGACCACATCTGAGCAATCTTTTGAAATTTTATGATGGCTTCGAGGGGTTTAGATATCCATTTTCGGTGTTATAATGAAATGTTTCTGACGAACTTTATTCGTAACTCAGATTTTTTTCTTGAAATGGAACCTTTATGAAACACAAAATTCAGAGTTTGAACGAGTGATCAGCTATGCAACCGACGAGGGTCGAGTAATTTGACAATCCTCTAAGAATTTTTATGCTCATTTGAATTGTATTACTGAATTGTGTTGAAGAGAAGTAATTCAATGGGGGTAAAAGTAGGATTTTCCATTTAAGAAGACATTGAAAAAGATGGGAAATTGATGTTCTTGGAATCACAAAAGGTACCTTTGAACAATGACAGTAATCAATAGAATCTCCCAGCTCCCATTTATCACTCTCCAATCAATGAAACTCATAATCTGTTCATTTAAGTGACAGATTATCCTGCAAAATTCCTCACTTCTTATACCCTCCTAACGTTTGATTTTGAAGATTTTGGTTGTCTTCGAGCAGACGATCGTACTCGAGAAGGAGATCTGCAGCTTGTTTCTGGAGGGAAGTAACATGGGCATCAGCAGTTTCAATCCTCTTATCTTTTTCTTCACATTCCTTCTTTAGTTTCTTCATTTTTTCCGATAAACTTGATATTTGTTCTCTCAGTTCTTTTATTTGCTTTGAACATTTCTCCTCTTTTTCTGCTAGCTCTCTCTTCTCCTTTTCTAACTTTTCTACTTCCTCTTTTGAAGTTCCGATGTTCTCTCGTAATCCAATAAGCTTTTGAAAATAATGGTGCATGCGATCGATTATGAACCCGAGGAATAAGGTAAAACCTGTAATAATATTATGACAACTTTCAATTTATTAGACACAAAATCGAATAACCGTTAATAGATGATGATGAAATGAAATTATGGGGGTAACTCATTCATATTGTTTTGGTTTCATCTTTTGTCTAGGAGGGTCCTAATTTTTATACATTCTTGGTTGTTCCATAAGATCTTGGAGGGATTAGGTTCGAGCAAGAAGATGGTATCAACATCTCAAAAAGATAGTCGAAGGAAGGATGTTGAAATGGTGCTGATAAAGCCTTGGATCTATGGTTCGGGATGACTCTATGTAGCAGTCCAAGCCCACCACTACTAGATAGATATCGTCCTCTTTGGACTTTCCCTTATGGACTTCCCCTCAAGGTTTTAAAATGTGGTTTTAAAATGTGGCCACTAGGGAGAGGTATCCACACCCTTAAAAGGAATGCTTTGTTCCCCTCTCCAACCGATATGAGATCTCACAATCCACCCCCTTGAAGGCCTAGCGTCCTCGTCGGCACACCGCCTGGTGCCTGGCTCTGATACCATTTGTAACAGTCCAAGCCCACTGCTAGCAAATATTGCCCTCTTTGAACTTTTCCTTCTGGTTTTTCCCTTAAGGTTTTAAAACGTGTTCACAAGGGAGAGGTTTCCACACCCTTAAAAAGGAATGTTTCGTTCCCCTCTCCAACCGATGTGGGATCTCACACCCTATTTGCAAGAAATCATTGGAGGAGGCCGCCATAATGTGTTCTACAATGTTGGATGTAAAAGAGGGAACATTTGGGTCGATTTTGGAAGTTTCTTAGCATATTTGTTCGACTCAATACTACTAAGCTTACTCTAGACATTCAAATTTGGGTCGAGTTTGAATGATTTCTAGATGTTCTACCTCGCAGCCATATCAGAATTCAACAGACAACAATGAAAACTGACTTAAAAGAAAGCTGTTTATCTTCAAACCATAAGTATATAGCAGGCCAGGAAATGGAAAACTGACATAAAAAGAAGAACACAGTGACTATAAACCAAACATATGAGCCAAAGCAAACAAATCTAAACAGCCAATGAACTGAAAAACATACCAATGAGAGAAGCCTCAAGCAATTGTGTCCTCCAAAGAACCTGATCCATGGGCGACATCGTCCCAAGCTTTGCACCTTTGTTCTGGATCTTAACAATGTTCATAAGACTGGACAAGAGAATGACAGACATGGTAGCAGCAATTGTTCTAACAGTTGCTGGACCCTTCCCCATTTTCAGCTGATCTAAACTCTTAATCACAAACTCTCTGAGTAGCCCAATCTTTACTAGCAACAGAAATGCTACCACTCCCTCAGCAAAAAGAACTAAGAACAATAACTGAATCATCTTCGCTAGATCCACAAAAAACGAAGAAGAAAAACCCTAAATCCCTCAAAGGGTGTTCGATTTTCGATCTAGTAAAGAGAAAATGAAAACAACTTTCCAAACCCCAGATTCATTTCCTATGAAGATGAACATAATGGCAATCTATTGAAAGCCCATAATCCATTTTTGCAAACTAATTCAAACTGACCGAGCTTGTTCTTCCCTTCGAGCTCAAAAAATCAGAAGGGAGGAGAAAAACAGCTGAAAGAAACTCGAACTTGTTGTAAGAAGTAAAGTAATTGGAAGTAAATTAGTAAAGGAGGGAGATGAAAGGGCGCGGATCTGCAAAATATAGCCCAAGTGAGAAGAGGAAAGCGCCTTGTGGAGAAAGCCCATGTCTTACTTTTGGAGTATTTGGCGAAAAGGATTAGTGGGTTTTGGCTTTAGGTCTTGGATTTGAAGTGGGTATCATTTTTTTTTGCTCACAATGAAAAGGAATTGGGAGAAAGTAAAGTGTGAAAGGGAGAAAGAAAAAGAAAAAGCAAAAAATGGGTATTAGTTTATTCGAGGAAGAGGACACTCAGAGAGGAGTAATACTATGTCATTTCATTCGGTGGTTTTTTCGGCTCTTAAATAAGGTGCAAACACAATTCATGCAGAATCTAACCTCGTTTAACAACACACACTACTCGTTCGTTCGCAACTCGATCCGACTTGCCTCTATAGTAGGTCAAGTATCTGACTTGACCTTGCCTCAATGTACCTAAATGAGAGGCATGATGTCAACTCTTTGCCGCTCTTGGGCACTATGGCCTAAGCGAGCTATTTTATGTAACATATGAGTGTCTGAGTAAAATACTAGTCTCATAATTACAACATAATTTGATCGGGTTGTTTCTCGTTAAATAATGAAATAAAATATTAAGAGTAGAGAATTTGATCTAGGTTTCGATTCCTGCTAAAAACATTTTGGTGGAATGATTTTCTTAAAAATAAATAGGAAATTTTAGAGGGATAGAGATTTTCAGCCACGTGTAATCTCTGTGGGAGAGGATAGAGGAGACGAAGACTTCTACAGTTACTACTGCTCTGGTCTTTTTTTCATTTTCTGCTTTATTTATTAACAATGGAAGTTCCTTCATCACGAAGCCAATTCTCTCTCTCTTTCTCTCTCTAAACTCATCGCTTCCGTATGCTCCTCTTCATCCTCGGATTCCGGTGATCCTCTTCGCCGTGATTTCTCGTCGGAACTCGAGTCTGGTCGCAGTCCGGCAGTTCTTTCCCATTTCGAAGCAGTTCCCGCCGCCGCCGCCGCTGCCGCCGCGCGTCCGACTCCGGTGGATAAACCACCATGACTGTAAGCTTCCATTTCTCTTCTTTTGTTTATTTGAATGTTTCAGTGTGCGTTTTCTTTGTTATGTTCTGTTTGGCTGCTTGGAAAATATCCCGGTTAGTGTGAAAAGAGAGAATGAGAGTTCAAAATTTGCTTTCCGACTGGAACTAAACGAGTTGCGTTTTCCCATTTCATTTGCCCTAAAGTGATGTGAGAGATCTAAATCAAATTTCAGGCTCTGTTGAATGGCGATGGAAATCGAGAAACGGTTATTGGAACCGAATAGTTTTTGAGGATTGAATCAATTTGGAGAACTGTTCAAAAGATTTCTAGATGTTATTTAATCTGAGCGATTTAAAAATGGTTTTCACTTTCATCGTTTTCATACGGACGAAATTATTGCTAGTTTTCAATGCTTTTGCTTCTTTCTGTTCATATGCTAGTGGTGGGTGCCACTTTTTCTTGTAGAAATGTTCAATCACGAGCATCTGATTCACATTCAGAATTAAATTAATACTACTTTTGCCATTCTACTTCATCATTATAAGAAAGATGCATACATCCTTCCATATAAAACAATATCTTTGTACAGATGATAAACAAGTTGAGCGAGCTTATTTAGAATACATGTGGGGCTTTATTTTATTTTATTGAGCTCCCTTTTTGAGTATAGGGACATTCAAGTATTCTCTTAAACAATCATCTGTTCATTTATTCTTTCTAATTCTGCTTTATATTTTGAACTTTATGGAAAAGGTCTAGTCTCTGAATATGTGATTTTTGTCGAATTCTTAACAAATTCCTATAAACCAAGCTCAATTCTCCATCTTCTCAATGGCGTTTAAGTTTTTACATTGCCCATAACTTGGGAAAACACCAAAAAATCTCTGTTTCCTTTTTTGTTTTCATTTCACATTTGTTGTTTTATGATTGGACTCTTTATAATAGCTGTTTTGACATTTTGGTTCAAATTGCTAGATAGCGTAGATCCCATGAAGGCAAAGGAAAAACTATTTGGATTAACATTATGCATTTCATCTCTAGCCTTAGGCACTAATTATGGATGGAATTCTTTTGAGTGCCCCCCACTTTTTCAAACAAATGAGCAATTTTCCAAACTTGTGAAGGAATGGAAACCTTCTTGTTGTTGCTGAAATTGTCAAAGTTGCCGTCTGTTCTTTTGGGATCAGTTGGTAAATATGGATATGGATGATATTGATTCTTATTCAAAGATTTATATTTGTGGTGCATCTTTTAGGTCATTTGTAGGTAATGATCATATATGGTTCATACATTAGAGCTATCTCAAGCACGTAGAAGTGAGGATTTAAAATCTTGAACATTTTGGTTGATAATATAGGTGAGATCCCGCATTGGTTGGGGAGGAGAGTGAAACATTTTTTATAAGAGTGTGGAAACCTTCCTTACCGGATGCGTTCTAGAAACCTTGAGGGAAAGCGACAATATGGGCTAGCGGTGGACTTGGGCTATTAGAGCATATGTCTGAACTAGAACTAGATGAATTAATGCTCAAATTGACATAGCTATCTTTCTTTGTTCCTAATCGATATGGAACTGAAATGGTTGCAAACTAACCGAAGGACAACGAAGTTGCGGTTCCAAAATTTGGTGAATGGAACGACAGGGACGCCACACCACCAGACAACTACACAGCTATTTTCACCAAGGTGCGGGAAGAGAGACAAGACCAGGGAGCAAGGACGCCGACGCTGCCACAGAACAGTAACATCCCAGATAACCAAAATGATGAACAAAATCAGAAGGTAATTGAAGAACTCTCTTCCTTTTCTCAGCCAACCACGTGAAATTACTGAGATTTGATAATGCAAATGCCTTACATTCTTCTTGTCTTCCTCAAAATTTTCAGAAATGCTGTTGTTTTCCATGGCCAAGAAAATGATATTGTTGTTTTCATTTTCATAAGCAAGGGCTTAGATTACATGAACATGTGAGAATAATGTAGATTATTTCATGGATCTGGCTGCAGCTCACCTCCTTCAATGCCATCTGATTGAAAGTGTTTGGCTGTGGCCAAAGTTGTAAACAAAGACAAAATTTGATTGTGTTGTTTGGGGTTTACAATTTTTTCTTATTTCGAGATTCATCTGTTGGATATCTATTCTTCATTTTAATAATTGTATTGTGATTTTGGTGTTATGTGTTCTTATTTAATGTTGTAATGTGTTCTTATTCAGTTACTATAATTTTAGAAAATTAAAATAAGTGATATTATTTTGTCTAAGTATTTCAAAACATTTTTATTTCAAATAGGTTTGTAGTTCTTTTATGAAGAAATGCCCGTATTGCCCAACATAATAGGACTCGTACTTGTGTGGATTCGTCCCCAATAGAGAAACAAATAGGGGAAGGAGTAGGAGAAAATCGTCTTTATTAGCTAAACGGGCTGGTATTATAATCACCATCGTTGTCTTTGATCGAGTTAAACCTATATTTTGAAAACAATTTTTTCGTATTTGTCTCGTTCTTTCAAAATTAAATAAGAAATTTGATAAGGAATAAAAAATAAATAGTTGAGACGAAAAATGTATTTTAAACCATGTGTACATCTCTATGCCTTACACGACAAATTTGTTTTAAATTGAGTGATCGACACACGTCACTTAAATAATAATATTATTTATTTAAAAAAATGTAATTAAAGTAGACCATTAATAATTATTGAACGGAGATTCAAAATATAAATATTATTTAATAACTATTAAATACAAATTCAAAATACAAATAATTTAAATAAAATTTCTCAGAACAAAAAACCACAAACTATATTCGCCGGAAAATGATCCGTCCAATGATTGGAAGGGGTTTTCAGATTTTCAAAAGCAAAACGGAGTTGGTGACGTAGGCACGTGCGAATCAAACTTACACGTGTAAACACAACGATTGGTCTTCAGAAGAAGACGTGGCGTGTTTCAGCCTCGGGGCTCTCTTTTGCAGAGTCAGTCCCTCAGTCTCGCAAGAACCCTGAAAGTTCCCCATTCTCCATTCCCCAATCCCCTTTATAACGGCTGTTTCGCTTTCCCTTTCTTTTTTCCTTCCATCTCTCAACCCTTAGAACCCTAAAACTGATCATCCACACCCAAACTCATCCATCTAATCTAATCTAGTTTATCTATCTACCGCCAACGGATTTCAATATATATCTTATAATCTCTCGCCTTATATCTTCATCAATCGCTTATTTGAGGTATATCATCTTGAAATTGGACGGATTTTGTTTTCTGGTATTTTACTTTATTGTGTTTTTTTTTATTTAATTTGTTTTTGTGAATGCTTTGATCCACGTGGGTTTGAAGACTTGATGATTTGGTTTGGGATCGTGTATGTTCGGAAAAACTATCTGGTGGAGTTTAGAAAGAGATTTTGACGATCGGTTATGAATTTTGTGGTTTATTATAAATCTTATGATTGATCCGAGGGCATGATGTATTTGAATCGGGGTGTTAGAATTATTAGGAGGTTTGCTGCCACATTAGAGAATGTTTGGTGTAAAGCGTTTTTGTTGATTGGTGAAGATTTTTTCGTTGTCTTGGTTTCTGAGTTACAATCTTACAAGGATTTGTTTCTTGTGTATTTTGCCCTCTGTGAATCTCCTGGTGGTTATTGCATGGGATTCACATCTATGGGCTGGTTGTTGGGAGTGAGTGTGATCAATAGTGATACCAAGTTTTTGATTGAATGATAACCGATGTTTTTTTGAGTGTTTTCTTGTCAATGATGGTGGGTGTTGTGGTATTGGCTTTGTTGGAAGCTATCAATTTCTATCTCAAAATTTCCTCTGTTCACTTTATCTGACATCGGTTGCGCTCTTATTAAGATTTTCAATATATTGAGGGCATGCATAGCAGGCTGTTGAGGAGCTCCAAGATTGATGAGTACTCAGGCAATGAGGGGGGGACATACTGCAAGAGGTTATCATCGTAGGAAATCATTGGACTTGGACCTCAACATCATGCCACCAACCGAGAACCGAGATCAAGGGGAGGCATCTCAATTGGCGTTTCAGGAAGCACAAGTTAATCAACAACAGTCCGTACAACCTGCAATGGTTGATGTTGAGGCCATTGATGATGATGTTATTGAATCATCCGCCACAGCATTTGCTGAAGTATGCTTCTTCTGGCTTCACTGTATTGCTTAATACTTGTGATGCTTCTATCCATATTATGTTATTGTTCCATTGATTGGCTCTGATTTGTATTTCATGAATTCGATTGATTATCTATCAGGCTAAAAATAAATCCAGACGGAATGCTAGGAAGATTATAGTTGATGTGGATGCAGGTATAGTTATTCAGCTGGTGGAGGACTATAGTTATTTTTTTTGCTCTACTTTTTCTCCTTTATTAATTGGTGAAGAAATCTGTCTATTTTAAAGTTTTCTCCCTTGCAATACAATTTTATTTATTTTCATTTTATTCTTTACTTAGTTTTTATAAATTCTCAAGGTATGTAGTGTGCTGCATGCTCATTATCAATATGAAAGGTAGCTTAGAAATTTGATGTATTAGAATATTGAACATTAGTATAATAATTAGGAAAGTAGTTCATTGGGATTGATGTTCTCAGAAGCAGCAATTAAAACAGCCTTTAGATTTTGTGATTCATATTCTCAAACATATCTGCAATACAATGATCTTAATTTAGACTATTTAAGGACTTAGACATCAGCATTAAATACTTAGGAGCAAGAATATGTGAGGGCACTAAAACCTGTTCATTATTGAGATTTCTTCTAAAAATTAGCATTGATCACTAGTTAGAGCCATCCGAGCACTGATTTTTGGAATACCTTGCACTCCTGGCTAGAGCATGCAATCAAGAGAAATGAATAAAAGAGAGATTTATAATCGATTCTCATTCATCCTTCCAAAATACACCATTATACCAAATTACCAATGCCCAGCTAATGATCATGATAGATTTTATTTTTAGCTGGTGATTTGTAACCACGGTCTACTATTGCTTGTCTTGATTTTCTATTAGTAAGCCACCATAATTCCGCCATTGCATACTCCTTTTGCTATGACATGACTTTATGCGGCATGACATCATTTTCAATACGTACCTTCATAGCAGTTTAGTTCATAAGCTGTTGTGACCTTTAGCTATCTTCTCTATTATTTGTATTTATGGTTGTATCATCTATGGACGGGTGTGTCCATCCAGATATCTTTTCAAGTCCCCCTCCACCCCCCCACACCACTTGTTGTGATGCTCATCCTCTAATTGTTGCAGAAGAGTGGAGCCAGGTGTCAAATAATAACCGCATCAAGCGTAAGAGAGACGTGTCAAATCAACAAGCTCTAAATTCTGTTTTATTGATCAATTTGGAAGGCAGCAATAGCTTTATGGTACTGGGACAATTTAATCTTTGTTGTTACTCATATTTTGTGCACTATCGCTCATCCTCTAATTGTTTGGCAGGGACTTTCTCATCCTTGTTCTTTAGGCTGTCCTATTTCTTTTGTTTATAATACAGCCTTCTTTTTCTTAAATCTTATAATAAAAATAATAATAATTTGAGTGTTGAAAATGGGATCATTTCTCTAGTTCTTAATCTTTAGCCAACTTGGGATTTCTGTCTCATTGGCAGAAAGAGAAGCCTGCTCCATCGAAGGAGCCCAAATTCAGTTGTCCAATATGCATGGGTCCGTTAGTAGAAGAAACGTCAACAAGGTGTGGTCATATTTTCTGCAAGTCATGTATCAGGGCTGCAATAGCCGTCCAGAGCAAATGCCCATCCTGTAGGAAGAGAGTAACTGCCAAAGAACTCATCAGAGTGTTCCTTCCTGGGACGAGGTTGGAGTGAGGCTTTTACATGTAAGTAGCTTAATTGGCTTGCTACTTTATGCTTTTGTTCTCATGGATCAAAAGGGTTGCATATGCCTTATTTTCAATTTGCATTTTGGTTATTGGCCTAGTCCGGAGATTTCTTTCATAAATAACCATGTTTCGTTGGTTAGGATTGAGATTCTTTTATTTGTATTATAACTTGTGGTCTAGGATTGTTGTAATGGGTTGTGTTTGATTAAAGAGACATTTGAATCAGCTGTATTTATGAAAAGTTTGAATATAGGGTACTTCAGAAAGGGAGGTATATTATGAAATAAATCCTTCGAGCTTAGTTTTTCTATGCTTTCTTTTGTTCTTTAGTTTTATTCTCCATGGAAATAAAAGCTCAATTTCAAATCCTTCATAATGATTGTTAAGAATCACCACGCTCTTAGGACAACATGATGAATTGGAAACATAATATCGATGGCCGAGTGCAATAATCTGATCTTTATGTTCTAAATTGGTCTTTTAGTATGGTAAATTACATCTTGCAGGTATTCTTTTTAATAACTTCGAAGGAAAATCGTCGAAAGTTTTCTTGTAAGTAAGAAAAACTAGCTTTTAGGTGGAAATCTCCAGTGCATTCTGCGGATGGCTGCTGTAGCTTGATGATCTCTGAGTTGCAATAGCAGGTAGCAGGAAATTTTGATTTCCATATTTTTTGGTCGATACTTTTGGTGGTTTTATGGAGTTGTAAACGAACCCGACACTGAAATACAATAGTATGCAATGAGATTACATAATTAAATCCAGAAAGTTGCTTTTATCATGGTCGACTTCAGGTTTAGACATGTATGTTATTCATATAATTTCATGCATCTAATGTGATCATTTATATATTTGCATCGCTTTGCAGCCTTGTTGCAGTGCTTATTATACTTCTTGTTCTTGAAAGACAGGTTTGGGAACATACCATCTCTTGTTTGATTTGTCTGAGTTCCATATGTTCTTGTTTGCTTTTGGATCATGTTGGAGAAAGAAGATTTTCATTGAAAATTAGCATAGTTTTAAGGAAGATTTCCATTCCATTACATTGGCCTCACTTGCATACATCTAGTTGAGCACAATCCCATTAGTAAGACCAAGTTATAGTTCATAAACTTTTATTCCTAGAAACCATAAGCAATACTATGCTTATGGGGCGGATTCAGGGGTACTTATGGTGGACTCCATACTTTCCGGCCACCTCTTTCTTCGAGTCGAGCGCCTGTTTCTTGTAGGAATTCCCATTGTACGGATGGTCGCCCGCCTCATAGTAGGGAGCTTTGTCACAGTTGCCATATTCATCGCAGTCTCCATCTTTGTATTTGTATTCATCACAGTCACAGTCCTCATTGGATTTGTCACAGTAGCCATATTTGTAGCAATCTCGATCTTTGTATTTGTATCCATCACAGCCATATTCCCCCTTGGATTTGTACCCCAAATTTTCTTTGAAAACCTGGGGATTCTGAGCTTTTGCTCCCTCAGCACTCTGCAGAGCCGCCATTGCCATTGCCATTGCAGAGACTGCAAGCAGGATGACTAGAGCCTTACTGATCATCTTCTCTTTCTTCTCTCTGTTTTATGTTTGAATGAGAATTGTTGTGAAAAGCCTCCAAATTTATAGGCAGCAAGGGAATTTAGGTATCCCTTTTGAGTATAAAGATTAATGGGTTTCTGCATGGGAATCTTTGTTCTAATGGAAACAAGTTGTTGAGTGGCCCTTTGGAATTCATTCTGCCTTAAATTTTCATGGCCCCTTTGCAATTAATTTGGTTTTAAATTTTTTCATGGCCCATTGTTCTGCTATATTGAGATGGTTGGAGGTTGTTTTGGTTGCAGAGAAATTGCTAAAATCTTAGCAATGACCCATATGAAGGCTAAATCTTTGAACTTCATCATTTATTTCGATTCTTTTCAAAGTTGTAGCGTTGCCGTTTACCTTTCATATTCATAAATCTTTATTGACACGTCAACTTTTAGATTTTTATTTAGAGTAAATTTATTTTGAAATATTTATGAAAAATTAGAAATTTTATGAATAGTAGGAACTTTTGAAATAAATTTGGATGAATGTTTTTTATTTTTATTTTTTACAATGTAATCTAAAATAGTGTGATGTCGATCATCTAAAGGATGATGAGAAGCATTTTGCGGGTTATATGCAAAACTCGTTCTGAAGTTGTGAACTTCGAATTCAATTCCAATTTCTCTATAATGGGCGTGAGCTTCAAGTATGTCGAACTAGGGTTTGTAGAAGCTTCAAGGTGTGAGGAATTCAATTCATTCCATCGTTTGCGGAAGCTCATGACTACGGATTCTTGTTTAATTGGTATACCAAATGAACGAAATGCAATTGTTCTACAGTATTGAGACAATTTACCTGTGAAGTTTTATTAAGATTTTTCTCATGTGTTGTTAGGTAGATCACATAATCGTCTTTTCTTGAGATCACAATTTTTACTTAGTGTAACATCCAATCTTGGCTTGTTCTCCCATATCGCTACGTCTGTGTTTATGATTAAATACACAAGCTAAGTTCTGTCTGCTTCTTCGAAATTGTGATTTTTGTTCGTTTATCCTCGTGAGTTAAGTTGAATTGCTTCCTGATTATCAGATAATTACTGGATGATTGTGAACATTTCATCCTCTTGTTTGATTTGTTTGAGTTCCATCAGCTTGTGTTCTTGTAATTATTTTGGATCTTGTTTAGAAGGTTGAAACTAAAATAGGATTAGAATAAGATTTTCATTGGCTTCACTTACGTATGTAGTTGAGCAGAATCCCTTGAGCAAGAGACCTACTTATACTTCACCATCTTTTTATTCATACAAAAGCATTACTATCATGGGTACTTCTGGTGGACTCCATACTTTCCGGCCACCTCTTTCCACTCTGTCCCCTGTTTCTCGTCGGAACTCCGATCTTCGTAGGGGGGGTTCCTCACAGTCGCCATATTCACAGCAATCATTGTGTTTGCCTTTGTATTTGCACCACAAATTCTCATTGAACATCTGGGGATTCTGAGCTGTTGCTTCCTTCATGGCCATGCTCTTCCTCCTTCAACATTTTGCACAACTGCCATTGCTATTGCACACACTGCAGCCATGAACACTACAACATGACGACGCAATATCTACCTCTCAACTATGTGAATCGATATAAAAATATTATTACTCAATGAAAGAATACAAATTTAAGAATGAGAAATAGAATTAGAATTTGAATTGAAGGTTTTTAAATAGATACAAGATAACAACTAATAAAAAAAATATAAACTAATTAAATTTTGAGAATAAAATAAAATATAAAACTAATAAAAAAGGTATTTACTGAATTTAAAATATATTTTATAATTAGTATATTCTTCAAATATTAATTGATTATAAATATCCGGACTAATTCAAAGTAATAATGATTTCTTTTCTGTATTTGCTTGGGAGGGTTTCCAATTTATAATGCAAACAAGTTGTTGAGCGGTCCTTTTGCAGTTCATCGGCTTTAAATTTCTATGGCCCATTCTTCTCTTAAAAGAAATTGATAAATATGCACGTAATCCTAAGATTCTATCTCCTAATTATTTTATAGAAGGTTAAAAGGTAATATTGTTAGATATTTTTGTATCATTTTTTTCTTATAGTTAGTCGAGAATTAATAGCATCCAAATTCACCAATATTCATTTCACTTTGAAATTTAAATGGAATTTGGATCGGTTCAGTTAATTGTTAAAGGTTTTTTAAGAATATTTTGAAGAATTTGTAACCAAGATATGAAAAGCTGGGTGGGCTATTTTTATAAATCATGGAGGCAATAGATTCTTCATTGATTTCTTGATTGGGGGAAATTGCATCTCAAATTCTATTGAGATCGTCAATTTTCGATTTCGATTCAAATTTCTGTGCGATGGGCACGACGGGCAGTGATGTTGAAGCAGGGTTTGCGAAGCTTCAGGGCGAGGATTTCGAATACTATATGCAAACCTACTCCATAATCCTCGGCCGGAATTCCAAGAAATCCACCGTTGACGTCGACCTGTCCAGCCTCGGCGGCGGCATGAACATTTCCCGCCACCATGCTCGTATTTTCTACGATTTTACGAGGCGGCGATTTGCCCTAGAAGTGCTCGGAAAAAATGGCTGCCTTGTTGAAGGGGTTCTTCATCTGCCCGGAAACGCACCGGTCAAGCTCGATTCTCAAGATCTTCTTCAGATTGGGGATAAGGAGTTCTATTTCTTGTTGCCGGTTAGGAATATTTTGGGTGCCTCGGTTGGGGCGAGGAGCTATTTAGGTCATTCCGGATCGGCGGGGGCGGGTCCTGCGGTGGCCGGGTCGGTGGTGCCGCCGCACTCGCACTATAATTTTCATTTGGCTGGCTCTGGAGGAGGCGCTGCTGCAGGAACGACGGGGAAGAAAGGGAAAGGACGGGAGTATTATGAGGAGGGATATGAGGACGAGGATGATATTGGGGGAAGTAGCGGCAAGAAGTTCCGGCGGGATGGATATGGAGCTGGTGGCTCTGGTGGAAAAGTAGGATTTTCCGGCGGAATGGGTTAGCATCTTTCTTGTTCTTCGTTTTTGCATTGGTTGCTTGATTACTTTTAGAGGTTTAGAAATAATCTATGTTGAAGTTCCTGATAGTGTCTCAAACATTCACAGTGTCGCTTTGATTTTCATTCTTAGACAATTGAATCCAGAATTGGGAAACTTTTGATCATGGTAGTGTTTCTTATAGTGCCAGATTTTAATGTGTAATGTCAGGCTTGTAGTTTCTAATATGGTATCAGAATCATGTCAATAGAATCCTCAAGCATCGAACAAAATAGTTGTGGGCCTCAAATGTGTAGTTAAAGGTGCCTCAAGTGTCGAACAAAGGGTGCACTTTGTTCGAGAGCTCCAAGGGAGGAGTCTAACCTCGACTAAGGGGAGACTATTCGAGAGCTCTAGAGAAGGAGGTATAGTCAAAGGTGACTCATGTGTCGAACAAAGGGTGTACTTTGTTCGAGGGCCCCAGGGAACGAGTCTAACTTCGATTAAGGGGAGGTTGTTTGAGAGCTCTAGAGAAGGAGGTATAGTTAAAGGTGGCTCAAGTGTTGAACAAAGGGGGAACTTTGTTTTTGGGCTCCAGGGAAGGAGTCGAGCCTCGGTTAACGGAAGGTTGTTCGAGAGCTCTAGAGAAAGAGGTCTCAAGGGAGGCTCTATGTATACTTTGTTCGAGGAGAGGATTATTGACAGGAGTAGTCTCACATTAGCTAATTAAGAAGAAGATCATGGATTTATAAGTAAGGACCACTATCTCCATTGGTATGAAATCTTTTGGAGAAACCAAAAGTAAAGCCATGAGAGCTTATGCTCGAAGTAGACAATATCATTCCTATTGAAGTTCGTGGTTTCTAACATTGTTGTGGATCATGGATGGAGTATATGTGATGTTCATCTTTGTCTATATGTTTTTGTTGTCTCCTTCTCATTCTCGAGTATGGATCTTCTAAATTCTGTATATCTGAATGGCATAGATATTAAGGTTTCTCTTGAACCATAATCTACAGTTTCCATGGACAAGAAGTTAGATGGAAGATCAAGAGTTGAACGAGAAGCTGATAATCAGCTCCTCCAGGAGGAAAAGGACGTCGTATCATCGGTAGCTACCGTGCTGTCTGATCTTTGTGGCCCGGGCGAATGGATGCCTATGGAGAAACTCCACTCTGAGGTATGTTTGATTAGGAAGGCTCCTCTTGATTCTTAAGTAAATGAAGGGGAAACTGAACCTATGATAGGCTGTTTATAAGGGTTGCTAGTTTTTCTAAGGCTCGACTTTTCTGTCATTCTCGACTTGTATTGTGGTCGACCTAAAAAGTTATGCTCACATGTGGGAGAACTGATTACTTGATGCTTTATTTGTCGTAGCTGGTCGAGAATTATGGCAGTGTTTGGCACCACAGTCGTGTAAGGAAGTACCTCAAATCAGAGGATTGGCACGGTTCTGAAGCCAAGGATAAACCATGGTATGGCCTGCTTATGTTGTTGAGAAAATACCCAGAACATTTTGTGATTAACACGAGATCCAAGGGCCGAGTAACGCTCGAGTTCGTCTCGCTCGTTTCACTCCTTTCATAGAGTCAGAAACTAGCTTGGTGTTGTTCCTGGGATCTGGGTGTTTCGACTTAAAACACGTATGTAATGAGGATGACAAGGAATTGATTCTCAAACTTTGTTGTCGTTCCTGTTCTGTGTTCAAACTAGTAGCGATTTGCTGAACTCAATACATGTAAATGATTTACTATGAATCTAAAGTAGATTTTCACCTGAATGTACTAAATTCCTGACTTGTTCATGTCTAAATTGTTGCAAGATCATTGTTCATGAAATGCCCGAAGGATTTGCCTAAATCACTAAACTGATGTACATCCAATGATCCAAAATTTCAATGGCCTTTTAATAAAAGAAATCAAAACTGCATATCTCCATCAAAATTTCAAGGCAAGTGGTTCAATATCTTCTGGAGCTGAGAGGTCACTGAACTCATCCTGTCTCTTGTTCAAGTCGTCGCTCCCCAGAATAGGAAGTTTAGAGTTCTTTGATTCTGGGCTGACCCTCTTTTGTTCTGGCGAATATGATGATAAATAACTCAGATCATCTTCATATGAACATTAACCAAATTGAAGAAAACAGAGACTTACTTTTATTAGCGATTGCGAGTCGAGTCATTGCTAAAAACTCATCCCAATTAAACTTTCTCAGTTCTTTCTTCTCCGCCTCTGGGAGCTCGAAGTTGGGTTCCCTTCCACACATGAAAGCAGCTCTAGAATAGCAAAAGACAGATGATCAGCTCCTTGGCTGTATTCTTTTCTTCTCTTTTTTTGAAAAGTGAAGGAATAATATGCACAAAATGGTTTGTAAGCATTAAAATGTTAAAATGCACCTATTTTCTAGTTATCGTGTGAGATCTTATATCGGTGAAGAGGGGAACGGAGGCGTAGAAATCTCTCTCTAATAGAAGCGTTTTAAGATTTTGGGGGAAAGTCCAAAAGGGAAAAGTCAAAGAAAACCATAACTACTAGTGGTGGGTTAGGGCGATTACAAATTGTATTAGAGCTAAGTTCCAGGCGGAGTGTCAGCGAGGATGTTGGGCTCCCAAGGAGGGTGGATTGTGAGACCCTACCTCGATTGGTGAGGGGAATGAACCCTCGACCTAATAGACACGTTTTAAAACCTTGAAAGAAAGCTCAAAAGGGAAAACCCAAAAAAGACTCAGCAATGGACTCGGTGGTTACATATCTTAGGGACAAAATGCCATTAATATATTCATCAATCAGCTAGAACTTTAGCACTTCAAAATGGTACCTGTCATACAAATGAGCAGCTTCTTCTTGTGATCCAACAGTTCCCAAGTGTATTTGTTTCTTGTCAACCTTAATAGCAGCCTGCCATTTCATGTTCTTGAAATAAACACCTCTCATTAAGAAACATTCTTCTGGAAAATGCTTTCTCCGGTGTTGTTTTCTATGTTTTACGGGCGGTTCTGCAAATAAAAAGCATATGAACAGAAAGATATCTCTTCAAAACTCAGTGAAAAATGAAACCAAACACACCTTCAAATGGCTCATCACTTTTCTCCTTTGATGTGTCAAAAACTGATACCCTCAATGGTTCAGTCTCTAAATTTGCAGCGGGAATCTGAAAAATACCATATTATCAAGATGAGTATCGAGCATAAATGTACTCGTTATGCACTACAAGACATAAACATGATGTGATTATGCAGTGATTGAAGAAACTGGAAATCATAATAATACTGACCTTCTCTATCTCGTTGAATTCGTTCGAAAAGATGGGATGAACACTAATGAAGTTCGAACAGTGCTCGAGATCTGAATTTTCAGAAAACTTTGAAACTGGAGCATCAAATGAGCCTTTGCCTACAAAATGAGTATAAGAAGCCTTCTGTGGTTCTGTTATGAATCAAATGAATAGAAATGGCATTTTCTCAATGCCATAGCTTCAAGACATTACCAGTGCAAAGTCCGAGGAGTTTACGCCTTCTTAAGCTCACCATAATTAGCTTTGATAGCGTTATCGCTGGTACTATTTGGTTGTTTCTCCTGGATCACCTCACATCTAGAGCAGAGAAGTAGAACAAACTCAATCAGGTTCCATGAGAAGAAAAAAGACATCTCCAAAACACTGGGACCGACAGACAAACAACAAACTGATCAATAAGGCTCAAAGAACAGAATTGTGGCATCTATCATAATGGGGATAAAGAATGCAAGTTGCTGAGAACAATCAATAAGGAAGACTTGTTTTCACGTTGATTCATACATTTAAGAACACTCAAACCAAATGGATGAACATATGTAACGGTCCAAGCCCACCGCTAGCAGATATTGTCTGCTTTAGTCCATTACGTATCGCTGTCAGTCTCATGGTTTTAAAGCGCGTCTACTAAGGAGAGGTTTCCACACTCTCATACAGAATATTTCGTTCGTTTCTCCAACCGATGTAGGATCTCACAATCCACCCTTCTTGGGGCCTAGCATCCTTGCTGGCACACCACACGGTGTCAGGCTTTGATACCATTTGTAATATCTCAAGCCCACCGCTTTAGCCCGTTACATATCGCCGTCAGCCTCACGGTTTTAAAATGCATCTGCTAGGGAGAGGTTTCCACACCCTTATAAGGAATGTTTCGTTCTCATCTCCAACCGATATAGAATCTTACAATCGACCCTCCTTGGGGGCCAGCGTCCTCACTGGCACACCGCTCGGTGTCCAGCTTTGCTACCATTTGTAATAGCCCAAGCTCACAGCTTTAGCTCCTTACGTATTGTTGTCAGCCTCACGGTTTTAAAACGCGTTGCTAGGGAGAGGTTTCCACACCCTTATAAGGAATGTTTTGTTCCACTCTCCAACCAATATGAGATCTCACAATCCACTCTCCTTAGGGGCCAGCGTCCTCGCTAGCACACCGCTCAGTGTCCGGCTTTAATACCATTTGTAATAGCCCAAGCTCACCACTTTGGCCCCTTATATATCACCGTCAACCTCACGGTTGTAAAACGTGTTGCTAAGGAGAGGTTTCCACACCCTTATAAGAAATGTTTCGTTCCCCTCTCCCACCAATGTGAGATCTCACAATTCACCCTCCTTGGGGGCCAGCGCTCTCGTTGGCACTCCGCTCGGTGTCTGGCTTTGATACCATTTATAACAGTCCAAGCCCACCGCTTTAACCCATTACGTATCACTATCAGCCTCATGGTTTTAAAACGCGTCTGCTACAGAGATGTTTTCACACCCTTACAAGGAACATTTCGTTCCCCTCTCCAACCAATATGGGTGTGATCTTATATTATCAAATACAAATCAAAGAGGAAGAAGAAGAAAACATCTTAGTGAAGTATATTCTTGTTTTGTACCTAAAAACAGTGTTTAACTTCACTTTCTCTCAACTGAAGCAATCTAAACGAAGTCAAAATGCACAACATGAGGTACTACAGCAAAATTCAAGTATCATTCTATGAATCAATAATCTAAAAGCAGTGCCAACATAAACTATCACCATCCAAAAAGCAGTAAATTGCAGTACAAAACTAGTAGCTATCAGCCAAAAGAACCTTGAATTGAGCAAAAAACCAAACAAATTTGGTGAAATCCATTAGCAAACTTCCCAATCTATTCAAATCCAACGTAGCTCAACTTGTTTAAACTTAAAACTTCAACTCAGAATCTAAACCTATCAAATTCGGTGGTGGAAATTCACAAACCCATCGCTACAAGTCAACCTAGCCGCCGACAAGAAATTCAGATACCAAATTCCTCAAAACGCCAATCTAAACAAACGCAGCACTAAACAGACGCTAACTCAGAAACCAAAAATCCAAAACAAACAAACAAACAAGTGATCGGCATTCGGATTCCGCCCGTCAACGCCGAATGTCGACGACCGGAGACCAAACAAAACCGACCAAAAAACAGAGAGCCGCCGTTCATACCTGAGGTCACAGCGGCGGAGGCGTAGAAAAACGATCGAAAAACAAAAGCGGGTTGAGATTACGAGGAGAAAGGATTATACGCAAATTCTGAACTCATGCATCATCTGTTTCTCTACCACCTTTTTGAAATCCCTCGTTTTGTAAATTTGTTCCGTTTGGACTGATGACCATAACCAGGTGGTGGTCTGCAATGGAGGCAGAGAGAATAAATTTGGTTTTAGAGAGAGAAATACTAATGAGAGAGAGAACGTGACTTCTATGCAATTCATCAACAACATTTTCAATCACATTCCCACCTTATAAATGCTGAAAATTTTCCAAAATTGACATATTTTTGCATTAATAAACATTATATGTTCATATTAGGAAATAATTATATATAAATTTATTGATTTACGATTAATATATCTCTATCTATATTGATATAAATTTCGAACGGAATATTATCGGTAATATTTTTATAAATAATTTATATTTTGGTCTAAGAGGTAATCAAATCTATCAACAAATCTCGTGAATAAATTAAATATAAATTAAAATCAGTAAAAATAAGAGTAATATACAAAACGACATATTATAGGTCAAAATTTTATAATCCACGTCAAAGGAAACAATTTATGGTGCAATAACACGATATTATTTTTTTCGTAGGTAATCCAGATAGATATCAATTTAAGTAAATATATGTGGTATATTTAGATAATATTTCAATCTAAAATATATTAATTTAGTTAAAATATTATTAATTGATTAAGATAATTACAGAAATTATATGTTTAATTTTTTTTATCCTTTTATATATATATATAGTAATTTGTTAGCTGGATCGTGAATAAAAAAATTATATTTACTAAAAATAAGTAAGAACAAAAGGTATGTGTGTGTGTGTATATATATATATATATATATATTCCATTTTATAAGCATAATATTTAATTATTTAAAAATACTTGCGTGTGGAAGAAAAAGAAAATTAATTGCTAATAATTATTGACCAATTCTAGGAGACGGGCTCTGAGTCAAGCAACGAGGTCTCGAATTTAGGATACGAACAAATAATTTGGAGATATTTATTTTAATTAATTTTACTTGGTCAAAGGAAAAGGGTATTTTCGTAAATTGTTAAGGGGGAGCTTAGGAACAGATAAGAAAGGACATATTGGGGATTAAAGGAAATGATGAAGGGTAGTTCGGGAAAATAAAATAATGGCTAGAGGCACCGACGAATCGGTGATGGGATAGTCGGGCACCCACCTACGCGTGTGGCGCTCTGATCAATTTTGAACGTTTTATCAACCAGACCAATAATTTAATTAATTAAACGATTAAGGAAAATTAAATATTTTTGGATTGGAAAATAAATTAATAAGGGATTTTTTAAAAGTTATTTAATATTTCCTTCACCCGCCTATTTGTATGCATCGCGGATATTTATATAATTGAGGTTGCAGATTTCGTGGCGGGAGACGGGGTATGGTTTTTTGCTCGGAATACTGTTGCCGTTGCTTCCAATCTGTCCATAATTATCTATGGCGTCAACTCTCCTCCGTTCGGCTCTGTCCTCAGCCAGAAAGAAGGAGGAGCCTACGAGAATAGGTATGCGACGATCTCGTTTCACCATGTTTACATTCAGAAATGAATTTGTTGAGATTTTGGTAATGTAGTTCGTTAACTTGATCTTATCTGTTCTCTGGAACTGTGCATCTGGTTTGTTTTTTATTCTAGGTTGTTTTGATTTTCGTTTAATTCATTTTGTTTTTGGTTTCGGCCTGGAAAGTTGTGTTATCGGCTACTGGTTTATTTGATTGTGCGACTTTTTGGATTGCTTTAGAAGTGAGTTAACTGTACTACGGGCTTAAGTAGTTTAGGTTGTTGAATGATTATTGATATTTATTTGCTAGATATCGATTCATTCTGCGGAGGAAACTAACGAAGTATGATGCTCTTAGAATTGGTAGGAGTTATCGTGTCATTTTTATTTGGCCAGTTAGTTTGGTCTTCGTCTTGCTTTTATGGCCAGTTAGTTCGCTGTTTCTTACTTTGTTAGTGAATAAAAGCATGAAGCGCGATTTTAATAGGCAGTCTATTTTGAAGCATTTTGCAGATTTTAGTTGATACTAATAATCACCTAGAGATTTGACAGTCGAACTGTACCACTAACCTCTATGGAATGCTTCTTAGCATAGTTTAATTACTTCCGTTTTAGATTCCTTGAGACTTCGGATTTACTCGATATGAATTCAGTATATAGCTAGCGACGACGGATTTGCAATTTCTATTTAAACTTTAAAGTACAGTTGTGTTCTTTAAGATTTCTGAGTGTAAATTAAACTTTCCTTTGGAGTTTTCGGCTTCAAATGGACAACGGCTAATGAACAAGGATGGAAAGCCTTTTGATTGTTTTATTGTATCAATTATAGCGGTTGCTTTATCTTGGTGTAAATGTTACTACACTAGCTTTAGCAGTTATAGTCTTAATGATCTTTTGGCCTTTTTTTTTTATCTGCTTTAGCCTGGAGTTTAGATTTCCTTCCCTTTTGTTGTATTTCATCCTACCAATCTGTTTACTATTAAAGAATACAAAGAAGAAAAAAAAAGGTGCATATTTCAATCCTTCGAAAGCGCATGACCGACATAGCTTTCTTTATTTCTGATCGTTTGGATTTGGCCTGGCTGACCGTTTATTCTATGCGGCATTATTACATTGGCTTAAAAATTATGATCACACTGTAGTGAATACCTTATCAAACGAAGGCTAAAGGTTAAAGATTGTGCCCCCATTCCTTTTCTTTCCTCTCATTATTCAGCTTCCAGAATATTCTTAATTGTTGCGCTTATGATTAAGTCAGCATTTAAAGGGGAAATAATTTTATTCTTGTGTTAAATGCTTGTCTCTACTGTTTCAATTACGCAAGCCTATGACTTTATTTTCCCCAATGCGTAATCCAGAAATATTAACATCGAAACATATTCGTATTCTGTATTTTGGAATATATTTCCTCCATTGATAACAATTGCATTGTAATGTTGTAGATGGGCATTTGTAGTCTGATCTGATCATGTTGTTATTTGTGAAACTTCAGAAAAATTGAGGAGCAGAAGCCCGAAGAGCAGAGATTCAAGGCAAACAAGAACAAGCCTATCATGACAGAGTAATAATAGAATATGTATGTTCTAGATCATATTGTAGTCGAGTTCGAATTATTTTAATAGAACCAGTTTTCATCTTCCTTTTATGATTTTATAAACATTTTTCCGTGGGAGCCTCATGGGTTGGAATGGGCAAGATTATTTCCTGCGAAACCAAAAGGTTCGACATTGAGTCAATCTGCCTGGCAAAGAGTAACAATTCCGAGTCTTTGTTATTGAAGCCTGAAGGCGTGATATAATCCAAGCATCTCTTGTCTTTTATGATTTTATCTGTTGGCCAGGCCTTTTATTTCAATTTATGACAGTTTTATCACTGGAAAATGCTTTGTTAGTACGGTTGATGGATAATGAAGCAAAGGCTTGATGTCTTTAATGATTGTTGATGGGGTCGGTGAGTGACTGGAGAAAGGATTATAATTGGTCGGTTTCATCCTTTTAATTCCTTTTTGACTGTTGATTGAACGCAGGACAAGCAGGAATATAATTGTGTAACATTCGCATTGGACAAATACAAATGGAGAAGAATCCTTCTTTTTTGGGCGATGGGAACATATCTTAGCATTGTCAACCTTGATGGGCCCATCCCAGTAAAGCATCCGAAGCACCATTATTGCCGTCCTGGCACTGGACACAAGCATCGTAAGTAACAATATTAAATTACAGAGAAACTTCCCTCGTGACTACAACTTTTCTTTTCTTGTCTGTGTTTTTCTTATTGAATTAAATACGTATGGCTACATGTAAAGGGGATGAAAAAGCATTCATTAGGCGTAAAAGAAATAGGAAAATACCCACTTCAGTTTGTTGAACTTTTACCTCCTTTCCTTTTCACGAAGAGCTGCAATGGACTGTATGGACATGTGTCTGATTTGCAGCTGCTATTGCAATGCACTCAAGTAGGCATTATCATTTTGTTGTTTCTTTTATAGCCATCAAAAGTCCAATTCCCACACTACACCCTTTTTCCTCATGGATTTACTTTAGGCTTTGAGTGGATAAATCCAGTGATAATAGTTCTCTTAAATTTAGCATTTAGGTTATGGCTGAAGATTTTCAGTGGGATAGGAGGGTTTATTTAAAGAAAAATACATATTTGGCTTGACACTTTTAGAGTTGATATCTTTTTAGTTGATGAGATTTTAAAGGGTACATTTTGTTGCAAATATTTGAAAGATGGTTCTAAATTTTCCTGTTGTGGTGATAAATTTTAATGAGGCAAAGGTTTTATTAGTTTTATATTATTTTTTTTGTATAATAAATTTACGTTTGTACATTTTGTTACAACCCTTTTTCCTCATGGTTTTTTTTCTCTCCTTTCTCTTTTTGTAGTACAACTAATGCGGATGGTGAGAATTTGAATCTCCGACTTCAATGTAAAAAGTACATGTAAGTTACCTATTATACTCACTCATCTTCCTTTCCTTTTGTCTTCTTTTGGGATCAAAATGATTTTTTTTCTATATTATTTTTGTCAATTGCTTTAACTGTATTAATTGAAGTGTGTGAATTTATTAATATATCATGACTATGAACTAATTTTTTATTTACCTAGTTTGACATTTCTGGTTGAAAATGAGAGATTTATTCCTTTTTATCTTGTTTCTGCCACTTTTATGTAAATCTAGACAAAATTTTTCTGCTCTATGGAGGTGCCAATCTCTTACCAGGGCTGATTGTCCACAAACGTATCCATTTTATCCTTTACCAACTCTGACCTTTCCTTTCCTTCTGTTTTTTCTATTGTCTTTTTTCCTTAAAGGCCTTCCTTTCTTTTTCTTTATAGTATTTGGTGTTTTCCAAAGATACAAGCTCCGTTTCAATCTATTTGATAACAACTTCTCTAAACTTTTAGGAATGTATGAGGTCAATCAAGTATATCAAATGTTGAGTAAATCAAAACTAATAAATCAAAAAACTTATTAAAGCCACAATCGACTAGTTTTAAGCTTACATTTTTTTTACTTCAATATTATGTGTGTGAAAGAAATTCGATTATAATGTCGTATCTAGTCTATAATTGATTCTTATAATTATGTCAATGATCAATGATTTTTTTTTTTTTTCAAGAATATATAGATAACTTGCCTACAAAGTGTCAAACTTTTGTTAATAGGAACATAGTTCTATTTTTATTATCAATGAGCTATGCTCATTGTGATTATAGTGCAACTAGTTAAAGCGCAAATTTTAATTAAGAGGTTGAAAGTTCTATATGTGATACTCATTCTAGTCCTAGTTCAATTAGTTAAAATATATATTTTCAACTAGATCGTTAGAAGCCTCACACTACATTTTTTTTTTTTTTAAATTCTCATGCTCTACTATTTTAATATTTGATATATTTGATTTTCTTCGCCTACAAAATTCTAAACCATGAAATAGTTACTTAAAAATTAGAATTAAAAAATAACGATGATGTGATAGAGATTTAATTTTTAAATCTTCTTTTTATAACCAGTAGCCAATCAAGCCATATAAGAATGACGAGGAAATGAAAGGAAAGAAAATTATGAAAAAAATTAACATAATAATAAGGTAGGTAGTTAGGTTAATAAAATATATGATATTAAGTAATAAGGTAGGTAGTTAGGTTAGTAAGATATATTGATATAAGAGGCACAGGCAGACAAAAAGTTTCTATAGGTCTGCCATTTTCCCTCCATTGTTCGTTGCTGACTCCTCTTTTTTGTTCTCTCTCTTTCTCTCTCTCTCTGATTCAGTTCTTTCCTTTATTCTCGCCGCTCTCTCTCCCAATTCTCCACCCTTCCTTTTCTCTCCTCTCCACTGCAACACCAAGACCAACAAACTCCCCCATCATCCGCCATTGTTACAGAGCTTCAAAAACAGAGAGAGAAAAAAAGCAAAAAAGAAAGATCATAACAATGTCTGAAATCTCCATCTCCAAGAAAGAATTTGGACTGTCCTCTGTTGTTCTTCAGTTCTTCCATTTCGTCTTCTTCCTTCTCTCTCACCCTCTTTACTTCTCTTACTTCATCTTCTTCTTCCCTTACTTTCTCAAGCTTCTTTCCTTTCTTTCTCCTCTCTTCTTCACCACTTTTCTCCTCCTCTTTGCCTTCTTCACTCTGCTTCTCTCATCTTCCTCTGATCTTCACCTTCACTGTGTTCGTCAATTTGCTGACAATTCCAAGATGGGGTTTCTTGCTACTACTTACCAAGTTGTTTTTGACAGTTTGCGTCCAAGAACGCCGGAGGAAATCGATGAATTTCGCCCCATGGAAGAGCTTGAAGCTTATAAAATCGTGTTTGAGACTTACACTTTTGGTACTGAACAGAATCTCTATGGCGGTGAGGATAGTGAATTCAATGTCCCGGAAGTGGAAGTGGAAGTCGACTATGAAGAGTCGATGGGGGATTTTCCCGGGAAAATCTTGGATGTGGAAATCGACTGTGAAGATTCCATGGAGAATTTTCCCGGGAAAATCTTGGACGTGGAAGTCGACTGTGAAGAATCGATGGAGAATTTTCCAGGGAAAATCTTGGATGTGGAAGTCGACTGTGAAGAATCGATGGAGAATTTTCCCGGGAAAATCTTGGACGTGGAAGTCGACTGTGAAGAATCGATGGAGAATTTTCCAGGGAAAATCTTGGATGTGGAAGTCGACTGTGAAGAATCGATGAAGAATTTTCCCGGGAAATTCTTGGATGTGGAAGTCGACTGTGAAGAATCGATGGAGAATTTTCCAGGGAAAATCTTGGATGTGGAAGTTGACTGTGAAGAATCCATGGAGAATTTTCCCGGGAAAATGGAGGTTTCCCCGGAAAACCCCTTGGCCTACGAGAATGAAGCGAAAACAGGGGAATGCGAAGAAAAAAACGAAAAGAAAGAAGAGATTCAGGATTCATCGAAGGCGATTGAAAACGAAATGATCAAAAATTTGAGGAAACTGACAGAAGAATCATCGATTTCTTCAAGATCGGAATCGAGTCCATGGAGTTCACCGGGGAGTTTCAGCAGAGATTATTCGCTCGGAAGTTACGGATCGATGAGGAAGGAGAAAGAATGGAGAAGAACACTCGCGTGCAAGCTCTTCGAAGAGCGACACAATTCAGAAGGAACAGAGGGGATGGATTCGCTATGGGAGACATACGAGAAGAGCGAATGGAATAAATTGCAGAAGAATGAGAAAATCAACGCGAAATCGAAGAAAGGGAAGAAACTTAAAGGCAAAGAGGAAGATGAAGATGAAGATGAATATGAAGATCGAGAAGGGCAACTTTGCTGTTTACAGGCTCTGAAATTCTCGGCGGGGAAGATGAATTTGGGAATGGGGAGACCTAATCTCGTGAAAATGTCGAAAGCTTTGAAGGGATTCGGATGGTTGAGTAGACATGGAAGTAGAAAGAGATCGGTCCATTGATCCATTCATCCATTGTTTTAGGGTTTTGGTTCTGGTTCTGGTTCTGGTTCTTCATTCTACACTGTTAATGGCGGTTTCTTCTTCTTCTTCTTCTTCTCTGTTCATCATCATCACAATTCTCCATTTTCATCTCCTTGTTTTTTGGGTGTGAGGTTTTTCCCCCTTCTGATTCATCTGTTCAGTACATATTTTAATTCATCAACCCCGTGTATTCTAATTCCAAATTAGATGGGCTCCGAACCAATGTCTTACATCATCTAGTGATTCGCTCTGATACTATACTGCTAGTAGATATTATTTGTTTTAGCTCATTCTATATGGTTGTCACTCTCACAGTTTTAATGGAGAGAATTTAGCTCTACTCTACTAGTGTCTCACACATTTTAAGGACCTAAGGACCTGATACCATTTGTAACAGTCAAAGTTGATTGTCAATAGATATTGTCTACTTTAGTTCATTGCGTATCATTGTCAACCTGATACCATTTGTAACAGTCAAAGCTAATTGTCAATAGATATTGTCTACTTTAGTTCATTACGTATCATTGTCAGCTTTATTATTCTAAAACGCGTATACTATAGAGAGGGTCTAGCCTTATAACTCGTTATATATCGTAGTCTATCTCACAATTTTAAAACGCGACTGTTAGTGATAGGTTTCAGTAAGAGTGAACGAAAAATAACTATATCGATTGTTAATGGTTGATTCTGAAAGTTACTGCATTATTGTTAATCTAAAAAGTTAAAAGATTTGTTGAATCTTGAAATTATTCTAACAAGAATCATCTTTAATTTCCTTTTTCCCCTTTCACTTTTCTTACTTTTACACCCACCGAAATCCACTCTCTAGAAAATATTATTTATTTTTTAATTAACAACTAATTAAATCTCATAAAATTAGGATATATTATTGATTAAACACTCCCCAACGTGGTTAAACTAATTTCTTTTTATAAAATTAAACCCAACAATTTAAAAAAAAAAAAAAAAAAAAAAAGATGAAAATAGTTTATGGGCCTAAAAGGCCAACTCATGTCGGCCCATATATCACTAGTATAAGAGCCCAAAACTAAGGAGTCCAATCCAAAACCTTGTTCAAAACCGAAAACATTTCTTTTATATAAAACTATATATAAATAGAAACAATTAGACGTTGAAGAAATCAAACGAGAGTACAAAACGAGGGAGTCTAATCCAACGTCCCGTTGAAAACCTAATTTCTTTGATCAACTCAATTCTGCCCTACTCCTCCGTCAAATTCCTCGCCGTCGCTTCGCCGGATTCGAGCCAAGGCGACGGCGCGGGAGGTTTGATTATCAGAATTCAGAGAAAAGAAGCTGAGAGGTACGGACTTAGGTTTGCGATTCGCAAAGAAGACGGAGGAATTGAGGAAAATTTTGCGAACGGGAGATAGAAAGAGGTTGCTACGAAGTGGAATTAAAGTGGAGAGTTAGGGCGACTCGAAGTCCTCGCCAAATTAAGGTGAGCACCTGACATTAGGTTTTCTTGTATTACTGTTTGCATTTAGGGAAGGAGATCGGAGGAAGTTAAGGAAAGTTGCTTCTCGTTTTGACCGTTTTTCCTTTAATGTTTCCTAATGTAGGCTGTTTAATCATTGAAGTTTTCGCGGAATCTATACATTACGCACTTTTTCTGGAGTAATTTAGTGGAGGATTTCTATGGAAGAGGCGAAAGAAATTTTGAAGGATAACAGAATTGAAGATATCAGTTGGCTTTGCTCGTTATCTGAATCAGAGCTTGTAAGTTCCATCTGGAATTTTTTGTATTAGACACCGACTCATTTTATGGTGTAAGCTTTTCTTACAAATATCGAGCATTCTTCTTGTGGTTGTTGAATAGCCACGCGAATTTTTATATTTTTTCCTGAATTTTATTTGAAAGGATTAATGTCTTTTACTTGATTTTGATAAAAATGGACGACGATCTGTATTAGTATTTCCATGTACTGTCAAACTCAAAAGTACATTCAGTATGAGCTGTGTGGTTCGGATCATATGCTTATTGTTTCTATATATGATGTATGTGGCAGGACTTTTTGATTAGCATTAAAATGCTAGTTCTCCAGCGAGCAAAAGTAATTGGCCATGAAGATCTAGCTGAGAAATTTGATCTGAAGACATTACGTGCTCTAGGTATTTCTACTTTCTGTGTTGTATTTCTTGTATTTGTGTTTCCTCTAATTATCTTATCATTGCCAGAATGCTAGTGTAAACTCTCGCCTCTCTAGCATCCCTAGTGTACGGACACCGTGTTGCTTTCTGTGTGCTGGTTTCTGTGTGCTGTCTACTATATTAGTTGCTGAACAATTTTGCATCTATGGCACTATCTAACTAATTTTGCATTTATGGCACTATCTAACTAATTTTGCATTTATGGCGCTATCCATGCAGGGTTTATTTTGATGGAGCATCTTAAAGGACAACTTAGTGTGTCAAGTGTCCCAGATCAGTCTCAATTTTCTGCCTTAAATGGGTCCAACTTATTAGACAGCAGTCTTGAGAAAATTTTGTCAATTGATGATATAATGGCAAGCATCTGTTCTGAAAGAAGGAAGAAACCTGGAAAAAGGTTGGTACTAACTACAAGTTGTTGCTCTTTATTTGCAAGCATAGCAAAACATCATATTATTATAATTATTATTATTAGTTCAATCACATTTGAGGTGGAGGGATTAGTACCATTGACATCTTTTACAAAAAATGGGGGTTCATGTCAAATATCTCATATTATTTATTGCATTGTTATTTTGTAACTTTTGCGTAGATATATTTTTTTTTATAAAAAAAAAAAGATATTTTCAGCCATCATGGTTTTCATATAAACTTGGTACCGATGCATTAGATATCAATGAGATCTTGCCTGTTTCTAATATTTTTTTCCCTTGAATGCCAGAATGGGCGTTCATATCATTAATCTTTCATTCTCTAATTTGAGCTGTTTTCTTTCCATACTAAGTTTCTAAGTTATAGTACTGGATAGGCGTTGTTGCCAAAATCCTGACAAGGTAGTGCACCTAACCTTCACATGACAATGGTAAAATTTGTTCAAGGGGAAAAAATGCAGTATGGAAGACAAGAAAAGCTTGCATATTGGTGTGGTGCTTGCCACATGTCTAATAGTTAAGTTAGCTAGGAGGAATTTAGTTTAGCAAGAATTGTAGGAATTGGAAGAACTTTGGACTTAGTTGGCTTTCCTTCTCCCAATAGAAGAAAGTGATTATATCCCCGGTTTTGTTGATTCTTTCTGGGTTAGGGTAAAAGAGGATTGGAATTATTGGGCGGGACTAGGATCACACGAATCAGGGAATGTCGGACTTGTGCCGATAAGGAAACTTTGCTTGAGCCCAAGTTTCTTTTCTTTCTTTTTATTAGTGGCTGTGACCCAACTTTCTTCATGTTTAGCTTGTTTTTCACTGTGTGGGATTTTTGAAATGTAATCACTATAAGAGCTACTGAAAATAATGATCCACATAAAAGAGATGCATAACCCAATACCATCATACTTACGTGCATCATTAACCAATGAGATTGGAGAGCGGGAACTAATAGTGGGGATTGATGCATTTCAGTTAAAAAACCTGAAGTAGCAAAACCTTGGGTAAAAATCGTACTTGGTGCAGTTATTGCGCTTACACTTAAATGGTTTTTATATTTTTTTAAATACGTAAATAGATGAATAATGGAGAAACCCCATGAAAGAAATAGTAATGATTCATATAAATCACTTAATGGTAAATGCCTCAAATAAATCCAACGAGTAACTAATAATCCTGTTATACAGAAAAAAGTAGCTATCATACCCTTTTCTGACGAAGCATAGAGTCCGGATTTTTTAGTCTCATTTGGTCCTTGACTTTCATGGTCTTTGTGCTTGTCCGTATGGTCCAATTTTACCTGGAACAACAGACTTGAATTAGAGAGTGAAAGTATAGCAACATGGAGTTCAAAGCATAATTTACTTCATAATTAAAGCAACACAGACTTGACGGAATAATTTACTTTTTCCTGACCTACATCTTTTTATTTTTTGCTACCTTCCTTCATTGTATGAATTTGGTTCATTCCATTTTATTTTCTATAATATTTATAGATTTACTAATTGAAATGCCATCACTTAAATTCTTTAATCTACATAACTTCTGCGTTGTGCTTTTAAGTTAGTGCTGTTTTTCCCAATTTGTAAAGCCAACTTGAATCCAATATCTCTCATCTTTTCCCCCTCCCTCTCTCCCTTTTCTAGGTCGCGGCCGAAGGCTGATTCTAGACCAAGGAAGAAGTTGTGAATTAGAAAATGGCAGAAGTAGACACAGATTCATGGAGGTTGTCTTGGCCTAACTGATGGAACAATGCAGCTCCCACATTGCGAGACTTGGCGGTAATCCTGCAGCCATGATCACGCAAACAATTTTGTTAGCCTTTACTGTAATTGTTGTTGCGTCAAATTGTGTATTGTCTATCATGGCGTCAATCAGTAATCAGGTTCCACTATTGTTGTATTATTTCTATTTTGTAATAGTGTATGAAGCAAAGGAACCATTACAAATAAGTCGATGTTTTATTAATTTTTCGAGCTCAATCTGCTTTCATTTAATTGAAACCTCTCATGAGTTATGATACTTGTATCTATGACATCACAGCTTTACGAAATATTAATGATCTTTTTACATTGGAGCAATGGTGGTGTGAATTGGAGTATAATTCAATTCTTATTTCTTGTTATAAGGTTGAAAACTTTATATCATACTGATGCATTCCCTTTTTTCTAGAGCTCTAATATTCCGGAGGATGGCTCTACATCAATGAGTTCGAGTAATGGTGACCATCTGTTTAGAACAATAACATATGAGGTACTTCAACAACTTAGATAATGATCAACCCCAATAGAACATTAGAATGATATTAGCATTGGAACTAGTCTCTATATGTAATAGTTGAAACTCTATATCTGAATGCCTTCGAAAATGTTCTCTGAAAATATGCACAAAGCCAAAAGTTTTGGGGCCTGGAAGAGCCCTCAAATAAGACGTTAAAGTACTTCGGTACAGATCCTCTCCTGCCCCAAGGTTTCAATATAAAAAAAAACACGTTAAGCTGTTAAGATCTAAGATCAAATGCTTTCATCTGATTGCAGATGGTATTCCATTAGTAGGAAGAACAGTAATGTGTCTCAAAGGGTGAGAAATTTCTTCGCCCCCGGCGTGCTTGACGAACTCGGCTGGTGAAAAGGATTCTCCATGGCAGACGCACAAAATACTGACCTCCAAGTTGGAGTATCTGTACAAGAATCCAGTGATGGTTTTGCCGTTGGGACCAACTCCGGTCGTCGAAACACAGGGCATTTGCTGAAGGCTTGGCACATTCCGGCTTAGAATTTGAGGCTTTGGAAGTTCCTCATTCTCCATCTTCATGTTCTTTATTGACATGGAAGGAGACCTCTGGGAATTGAAAACAGATTTGTTGCTCGATGCAGTGATTGGCTCTTTCTTGTGGACATGGGATTCACCAGATTTCTCTTCACATTGTGTCCTGTTTTCACTGCAAGGCTTTGGTTTATCATGATTCATAGAATCATTCGTATTCGGGTTCGAGTTCGAGTTCGGACATCGCATTTGGTGTCGATCTGATGAGGAATTACATGAATTGTTTCTGGTATAGCTGCTACCACATCCTGATAGAAAATGAACAACTTAAAATCTTGATTCTGAGAGAGAGAAAAAAAAGAACCATACTCATGAAATGGAAATCAATGATCGAGGATTGACACATTCTGAGAAACACAAGATTTGCAGGCACCTTCATGAGATGAACTCTGGTAATTATCAGAAATTACAGAGGAACTGCAAACAGGGGATGATCCACAAGACCCAGTTTTCCTGTTCGTCCTTCCATTCGAAAATCCGTCTAAACCTCTTCGATCCGTTTCAAACGGCCTGAAGCTCCGGCAAGCTACCGGCTGATGGACGGTTCTCTCACCGCCGTGACCAGCCGCCGCCCAGTACGGCACCACACAGGGTAAAACGAAGCCATTCATAAACGGCACGTACTGCAACGACGAGTAAGGATACGGCATTAGCTCTGCAGTTTCATTTCGACATTCTTCTCGATCAACATTACATTCATATCCAACGCCTTGAAGCTTCTTCTCCCTCTTCAATGGCGGATTCCGTTCGTCTTCCTCGTCTCGTTTCCTCTTGGTCTCTCGTCGCCGGATCTGGCCTCTGTTCTTGGCATCAGTAACTCCGCTATCCTCCTCGTCTCCATCGTTAATCCACAACGTGAAGGAAGAACCAGACGCCGTCGATTTCTCCGGTAAGGTTCTAAAAACTCCGCCGATTGACAACGCTAAATCGACGTCTACGTCGTTGTTGTTTTCATCTGGTAAGACCACAGATTTCATCTTCTCACAAAAACGAAGAACAAAGATGAAAAGAATCGCAGCAGAAAAAGAAGATTACAAACGTGGGAATGCACGATTGGGTTATATGGATTGGACGGCGTGATTCTCGGGGAATGGAGAAGGGGTGACGTGTCGGCCATGGAGGAGGTAAGGACGGCGGTGGGGTTGGAGGGAGGAGGAAGAAAGAAATACGAAAGGATATAATCAGAGAGATATTTTTAGAGCATCGCCATTAAAATTTGGTAATCTTAATTTTAATTATTTTTTATTATAATATATTTATTATGATTATTTGATCCTAATCTAAGGTTTTCGAATAATAAATTATTGGAGAGAGGCATGGGGACGCCACGTGTCGGTTTTTTAGCGGGAAAAAGCAGGACTGTCTGACAGGCTGGCGAAGAAGAACACGTGGCGGGGTGATTTTCCCGTCCCACGAATCTCTCTTTCCACGTTAAAATCTCATGCCGCGAGATCAGCGCAACCATGTAGACTATGAACACATGTATATCGTTTTTATGGGTCCCACTCTGGTGACACGTGATGATATGACAGCTAAGAGCGCCAACTTTTTTGAATCGGATTATTGGTTATGACACGCTGTCAGACACGTGGCTGGTTTTGTTTGGATAAGACGGGGTAAGAGTACGGTGACGAATAATTCTGAGGGGTTCTTTTCTTTAACGCGGCGCGTGGAACTATCTTGTTTTGAGGTGCCACGTGACTTCATAAGAGACGTGGAGAAAGGATGTTGATTCGACGGTGCTGGAGTGGCCACGTCGATTTCCTTTTTTTCTTTTCTTTTTCGCATTTCGAGTTATTTCTTTTCCTAAATTAAAGAGGACCAAAAAAAAAAAAAAACAAAAAAACAAATAGAGTTTTATAAATTAAATAATTGTATTTAGTGTTCTGTAAAAAATGTTAATAAAATCAGTAATTAATTTATTTAATAATTTTTTGGTCAAAATAAATTAAATAGATATTTAAATAAATTACTATTGATCTCTTATAATTAAAATAATTATGTCAAATACGTATGGGTGGAAAGTTTTTCACATATGTAGCAACAGCTCTGTACCATTGAATTTAATAATTCGAATTGATACAATAATACATTATTAAATTTAAACGAGATATAACCAGAGGGTATGAACAAGAACCAGCTTTCCATCCAAACGTAAAATTAAAATGCATCCATTTAACTAAGAAACATTCATAACAAGCGCTTATTGTTGGATGATATACTCTAAACGGGCATCCTCAACTTTCCTTGCATCACACTGCAATTCAAAACCATAAAATACAATTAGAAACATATAAATTTAAAGGCCATTGTTGGATGATAAAAGTCCCAAATCGACTAATTTAGGGAATAATCATGAGTTTGTAATTAAATAATGGTATCTTCATTGGTACAGAGGTATGCTGGAGCAGCCAAAACAAAGCCATGAGTGTCTATGCTCATAGTAGACAATATCATACTATTGTGGAGAATAGTGTTCATGTAACCGTGATAACCATGAAATTTTAAACAAAATGAATGAGACTTTACCTCTTAGCATAGTAATAGCAAAAGTCAGACAAGATGAACGATTGAATCATTTCAGCGATGAAAGCAGCCATAAACCAAAAATAACCGTGGCCAACCAATAACAAATAACGCCCTCGAGTCTCGTAAACCTAAACACAAATTTCATTCCATTTAAGAAAACACATTAAAAAAATGGTCTCAACCAATTTATGGATAATGACTATTACTAGAATGTATCAGAATTTAGTGCAACTTATTACTAATTTTAATTAGTCAAGGTATTTGTATATTTGGATAATATATTAGTTATGGAATGTATTTTAATATACTCGTAATCGGTTAATATTTTTCAATATGATTATGAGTATATTTTATTTTATTCTCAAGATTTAGTTTATATTTCCCATATTTGTAAACATTTCCATCCAATTCTATAAGTATTCTTGAGTAATAACATTTTTAAATCTATTCGAATTATAAATATTGTATCAGTTGGAAATTTTCTAACCTGAATGACCCAATAAGCAAAAGCTAAGAATCTGGAAATCCCCATAGCAAACACATAATGTGCGGTGAAAGGCTCGATCATCTAAAAAAAAATTGGAAGAAAATTATCATTTAATAAACTCACGAGAATGAAATGAAAAAAATTGAAAGAAAGCAAATGAAACCTTAGCGTTTTGCATCATTAGAAGCTGAGGCAACATTGAAAAAGATTCAACGTACACGCCAAATGCCCACAACACACGAACCATGGGATTATAGTGGACGTGGGGAAAGATAAATAACGAAAGCACCATTGACGGTACGACCTGTTTAACACACAATCATACCAAATGATAGCTAATCAATTTCATCGTTAATGTATAAGTCGATGCAATTAGAAAGAAGAGAATAGAAAAAATTACCACATAATACAAATGGAAGTTATCGAGGGCTTTGTTATATGTATTTTTCAACTTGGAGCGGATCATATAGATGACCCAAACCGTGGCGATGAAATTAATGGAGTCCAAAAATGTGTAAACATCAACCTCCATAATTGACCCGAAAATCAATCGTACCAGTAAGAATAAAGCCGTGAGTTCTTGACTTTTTGAAGACATACCTAATTTCATTATAAAATCAAATTAACCATTTTATTGTAAATAATACTAAATAAAAAAAATAAAAAATTATTTAATTTAATTTATTTTGTGGAAAAAATATTATATAAATAAAAAAGTAGAGAGGGAGAGGAACTCGCCGGAGCAGGTTTTATGAGTGGTGAGTTTATAAGCGAGGATGAGAAGACCAGCCGCGTGAATGATTTCACTCGCGATGAACAAGTAATTATGATTCGTAACCGTGTGCTTCAAAACAAACATCGCAGCCACCGCCGCCGCCACCGCAAGACCGATCTTCGCCGCCGTGGATCTCCGCCTCAGCCAATCGCCCGCGGCCTGGAACGACCTCCTCCTATTCGGAAGCCTCTTCGACTCATCGCCGTCGCTCGTGGTCGGAACCCTACCGGAACCGAAACTGATCGGGTAAGAACCTAACGCTTCCATCTACAGAGAGAGAGAGAGAGAGAGAAAATTGAATTGATGAATCGATTGAGAGAAAAAAAGAGAGAACAGAGGCGTTTTTTTTTTTGTTAGGGCAAAATTGGGGATGATTTGTGGTGAAATTGATTTGACCATTGATTCAACGCCACTGAAACGGTTACCAAATATGGATGAATGAAGAATGCATTAATTGAAAATCCTTACAGATTTGGTGGATGAAATGTTCCGGATTTGTTCTTAAATGTTGAAAATCCGACGATCTGATGGCGGTAGTGTTCGTCGGAATGTGGACTTCGCTGCCGCCGTTTTCAATTGTTTTCTTTGATTTACTTATTTTTTTCTCCTCCAATGTAATGTTTAAATCGTGTTTTTAGTTTTAGTTTTAATCCTATTTTGGTATATTCTGTCTTTGCCATTGATTTTAAAGCTGTCTATTTTCGTTTATGATTAAAAATATTAATGGTTTTAGTTCAAATTTTAGTTGTTTGGACTTTCAAAAATAACTATTATTTGTTTTTATTGTTTTTTTTTGGGTTAAATTTTAATTTTAATGTCACTTTATTTAACAAACCTACCTCGAATGGAGTCAAGAATCCCTATTTAAATGGAGAATGAGGGACAGAGTGAAAAAATATTTTCTTCCTGATAATTAAATAAAACAGGAGACGAGATTATATTTTGACCTATTTTTTTATATATACCAAATAAAATATTATATTATAATATTAAAATTTGAGTTTTTATAAATTATGTTAAAAGATGGTATTATTAATACATTTTTTTTTTCTCTCTTATAAAATATTATCGTTTAATAGAAATTATTATTAAAAATGAAATTGATTCAGAATCTTTGAAATTACTATATTTTTTAAGAATATATATAAAAAGAAGAAAGAAGAAAGAAGAAAGCCTCCTCGTTTAGTTGACTTTTTTAGTGTTCTTCCTTCCTCTGCCTCCCCTTCTTCAGCTTGCTTCCTCCTCTCTCCTTCCCCGACAATGTCGCCGTCGCCGTCGCCGTTGCACCACCTTCTTCCACGGCCGCCGTCGATGACACCCTTACAGGAACTCCAGTGTCAGGTTGTTCGGAACTGTCTGAAACCATGGGCGGTTTTCCGTCAACCGAATACCACAATCTGTCCTCCCAAAACTGGCTACTCTTCACTTTCTCTCTCCACTCGATCCATAAACCCACTGTTCTCCTCTCTCTTTAGATTAGAATTCTTCAAATTTCTAGGCATTTCTGTTTCTGGGTTTGGTTCTGTTTCCGGAACTAGTAACAGCGAACAGAGAAATTTGGGGGTGGTTTTAATGGGAATTAGTAGTTTAGGCGGCGGCGGTGGGTGGAGGAATGTTTTCCGGTATGAATTTGGCAATGTTGGGATTGGATTTACTGCTTCATTAAAATCCCACGAATCCCCGAAATACTCACCAAATACACCACCCTTTTACGGTGTCTTATGTCCCACGCGAGCCCCACCACCACCAACAACCGCTTCTGGCCGCCATGAAATACACTTATTCCGGCGAAACCAAAGCTGTAGCAGTCGAATCTGAGCGACGACGAGAAGCAGGGGATCACGACAGATAGCGACAACTGCAACGGAAAGAAGTAAATCTCGACGTGAAAGAGGATGAAATGGACGGAGATTATGGTCCGACTACTAATCACGGCGGTTACATCGGTGACGAAGGTGGGTCGGAGCCAGTGGACCACACCGGCAAGCAGAAACCGATGGGGCTTTTGCAGAAGAATGAAATCAGTTTCCAGAGTGACGATGGAAAAGGATTTTATGTTTCGGCGGTTTCCAGTGGCATCATCGATGGTGACAGGGGAAGGAGGCGGCGCAACGACGACGACAACGGCGAGATTGCTGGAGAAGGGGAAGTTAACTGCCACGTCATTTTTCGTCAATCAACGGTCAAAGGAGGTCCGGGCTATTTAGAACTAAAAATATTTTTGAGGGAAAGGAAAAAAAAAAAAAAAAGGAATTTATAATTATCCGTACAAAATAATTAGAGGGAAATTTGTCAACTTTGGCGTCAACACATATTTTGCCGGCGAATCGCTTGAAATCACTATTCTTAAGGAAACGCCTCGATTTCTGTAATCCCATTTAACCAATTTTCTCTCTGTTCTTGATTGCCTGACCCTAAAAAACCCCCAAAGTTTCATTCATTATTGTCGCTTTGATTCAGTCGATCGGCGATGGGGCCGGGCTTCGTGGCCTTGTCTGGCGCTGCAAAACAGGCCGAGCTTCTCCGAAAAGATGGAAACCACTATTTTCAAAAAGGTAGAATCGGAGCCGCCATTGAAGCCTACACCGAGGTTTTTCTCTATCTCTCGATTTCTTTTCGTTTCTAGTTGCTATTTTGGTTTTGTCAGAATTTGCAGGTAGAACGTTTGGTTGTATCAGGATCAAATCATTTGATTATTGGATTCTATAGTTTTATTTGTGTTCGTTGATTTTGGGATGTTCTTGTTGTTTGGACTTGAAGGCGATTACGCTATGCCCGAATGTTGCTGTGTATTTGACGAACCGCGCTTTGTGTCATCGCAAGCGGAAGTATGTACGGGCACCAACCCTAATTCCTTTCAATTTCTTCATTTTTACATTGTTTCTCTTCATTTTTACATTGGATTAGTTTTTTCTTATGGTATATAGTGATTGGAAGAAGGTGGAGGAGGATTGCCGTAGAGCTATTCAGATTGATAGCAATTCTGTGAAGGTATTGCTTTAATGTTGCGCGTGATATCAATTCAGCCTCCTCTGCTGCCTCCAACTTATTTACAGTTTTCTTATGCATTTGTCTTATCTTGAATTCTTGATCGATGATCCTTCCTTCTCTATTTCTTTGTATATCACATTTGTTGACAATTTTTTGATGTGCAGGGACATTATATGTTAGGCCTAGCATTAATACAAAATAATGTATATCCAGAAGGAATCAAGCATTTGGAGAAGGTAACTTTTGATTTTTGTATTGTACCCTCTCTTATCCTTTTCATTTGGATACAAAACAATTGATTTCTACGTAGAGATGAAATTGAGTAGAAGATTGGATTGGAGATTCATTTGAATTATGAATTGCAGAAATAACCTTTGAAAACTTTATATATATATATATAAAGTTTAGATGTAAAATTTTGCCCTTCCCTATGAAAACTTTTGATTCCATTTTTTGCTTCATGGACTTGATTGCTCTTTGCTCTGTATATTTTTTGAACCCATGAACTTCTACACTTCGAGAGATGGAAAAGTCTTGAGTGGTCTTGGTCCAAATGGGAAATGGATGTCCATTGGATGAAGAACATAGCAAACCAGAAGTTATTTTGGGTCATGATGGGTGGATTTCTATAGTTGTTTTGAAGCAATCAGTAGCCACTTTGGAGGCCTAATTAAGGTATCTTCTAGAACCACTAATATCTTGAACTGCAGCTCGATTTTCTTTGAGGTACAAAGAAATTCTTGTGGTTTCCTTCCTCATCAATCAAAATTAGAGGTAGAAAAGGAGGCAACCTTTTTCTCAGATCGGGGCGACGTTTCATAATCCGAACTGCCCACCATCTGTTTCTGCACTGTTCGAAAGGAGACTTGATTTAAGTGAGCTTTTCGAATACATGGATTTACAACCCACCCTCATCATTCCTTCCAATCCTCAAGTTTAATACCTTGAATCCATGGTGCTTGCTTGGAAAAGTTTGGCTAGAGCACCTCATTTCTCACAGCCACCCACTGAACTCCTTTCAAGTTCCTTTACAGATGAGATCCTCTCCTGTTTTCTGCATAGCTGATTCAACTGTAGTTTGAACAGTTTAGAGAAACGACAACTTGACAGATATACAATGCTTGATTTACATGGGGGACGCCTACGGTGCAGCACAGCAAAGGGATTTTTAGTTTGATAAGTGGATAGAATATGTGTGCCTTGGATGTCTTTTGAGAGTTTAGTCGTCATAGTAGGAGGCGTGGGTTGTAACAGAGAAAGTGATAGCAATTGGTTAGATAAGATGGAAGGTAGAGTACTAATTGAAAAGCAGCTGCCACTTATCTTGACATTACTTTCTTTATGTTTCAGATAAATGAAATTTTTTTCCTAAGAATGTGCAAATCTCCTATTCACAACTAGTTCTACTAATGAATATACAGAATTCTGAATGAAACTTATGTGGTGTTGACTCATTTCTTCTGAGTAACGTTTCGGTTTAAATATTTTTTTTCAAATAATGTAAAAAGATTTCGGTTTTGAATCTAGAACTATTTTAGATTTTTGTTGGTGTACGTTGCATCCCTGCCACTGAGCATTTAGTTTTTGTAAGCATGACATGTCTATTATACAAACATAAATTTAATATCATCTCTTTTTATAGGCTTTGGATCTTGGTAGGGGTGCAAATCCAAAGAGTTATATGGTTGAGGAAATATGGCAGGAGCTTGCAAAAGCAAAATACAGGGAGTGGGAAAAAGCTTCTACCAAACGTTCATGGGAATTACAGACCTTGAAGTTAGTTATTTCTCTGAGTTCAGCCTTTTGATTTCCAGAGTTCGATGCATGTACACTTCTGAAATTGATAGTTAGGCACACGTTTTTTTAGCTGAAAATATTAATGAACCATAACCGTTAAACAATGGACTTAGGAAATGAGTTTCAAGTCGTGGTGATCACTTAGAATTTAATATCTTACGAGTGTACCTAGCAACTAAATACTGTAGGTCTAGGCAGTCGTCACATGAGAATAGTCGAGGTGCGCACAAGTTGCATGAACACTCTTTGATACTAAAAATTTGAGATGGGGGGTTTCTCGATTCTGTTTCCTTTTTTTGATTTTGGTGAACGTATTGTTTTTCAGAGAAGCTTGTGAGGCAGCCCTTGAACAAAAGTATTTTCTTGACCATTCTGAACTAGAAGGGTTTGTAGATGAAGCTGAAATTGCTCATAGGAAACAATTAAAGTCTCTAAGAAGTGTGTTTGAAAAAGTTGGGGAGGCGGATGCGCCATCTGAGGTAATAAGCATGATGGTTGTTGCTATCTTCAATTTTTCTTTGTGACAAGCTTTTAGGCACAACATTTTCTGTTTAAATCCTGTGGAGGTACTTATTCAATATTCTCAGGTGCCTGATTATCTTTGTTGTAAAATTACACTTGATATTCTTCGTGATCCCGTTATCACTCCGAGTGGGGTTACGTATGAGAGAGCAGTGATACTCGACCATTTTCGAAAGGTGACAACATTACACCTTCCACTGCCATTTTCCCATGTCTTGTAGCTACAATTTTAACCATTTTCTTCCTTATCTAGGTGGGTAACTTTGATCCCTTAACGCGGGAACTGCTCGATGAGTCGCAACTTGTACCGAATTTAGCCATAAAGGAAGCAGTAGAAGCCTTTCTAGATAAGCATGGATGGGCTTATAATACAGATTAAGTTGAATTTGAAATGGAACTCAATCGAGTTGATGGTTAGGCCTGTACGGTCTCGTGTCTTTAATGGCGTGAGTTTGTCCTCAACTCTTCTGTATGCATTGTCGATTACGGTTTGTCATATGATATCATGCTTTCCATGACATTCTGAGGTGGTAGCGTCAATCATGTATATGATGTCCTGTCTTGATAATTTTATTGTACAGTTATTACTTAAACCTTCATTATGGTTTTAATTGGAAGGCTATATGTTCAGCTTCGGTGCACGTTTGTTCTTTTTTGGCTAAGCCTTGTCGTGTTCAAACCTTTGATCAACTAATCGAGAGTATGTATTAACTAGCTGAGTTATGTTTAGGTTGACGTACATTTTCATATTTAAATTGACGCTGTTCTTGAATTAATTAATCGTAAGGAAGAAGTAATGCTTGATTACAACTTGTAAAGTGAGGTTAGTATGAGTTTCAAATTTAAATCGAGTTGAAGTATTTTTCAAGTGATTTGGATGATAGAGTTTTCAATTCATATCGAACAAGTCGAGCATTTCAACATCTCGACTCCGTTCATGGCCCAACCATTGATTGTTGTTGTCCAAAGTCCCCAAAATTATTGTACTGCACAAACCTCCCACACAACACATGATTTTTCATTTGTATCCTATCTCACAGCCAGGCAAGAATACTGATAATATTAAAACAAACCCATAATTTATTTTCCTTTTTTTTTTAAGATCACAAAAAATCTAATTAAATTATCATTTTTCTCAATGTTGTGGCATTATTCTCTCTTTTTCAAGAGAAAAGATCCAAACATAAGCAGTGATATCCTAAAAAATTGATGTAACAGTTCAACTAAACTTGTCCATATGAACATATGAACAGACAGAACATATAAAAATTGATTAAATGAAACATTATTGTGGACAAGAAAAAGCAAATGGGTCCTTGTATCTTCTACCACCAACCACACATTAGCTACACAATCCATTGTATGACAATGATTATACTAAGATGCAAACCCAAATATCAGTCTTTCCAAATCAATATTAAGGTCATAAACCCATTTAGCGGTCTTAAATCGACGTCTTTTCTATCCATCCATGAGTGTTTGGTGTACTTTCACGATACTTATAGGACAATCATTTAACCTTATTATATTTGGTCGTTGGTAACTTGCAGGATATTAAATTCTAGTATATAACCACTATGACTCGAAACCATTTTTTCTACGTCGTTAAACATTTGCATGAGCCTTATAGAACCGAAGAAGATTTCATTTTATTTATCTTAACTCTTCCAAGTTAAATGTTTCAATGAAGATTCTATAAATAAAATCCAAAGATACAGCTAGCAGGGACAAGAGGAGGGGGATTTTCCCTCCCTTGAATACAGAAAAAAGGGGACTGGCAAGCAACCTGACTTGATTTGGTGTACTATTTATGGTAATATATTATAGAAGACAACCATTTGGAGAGAGAGAACTGGAGACAATAAATCGCAGTAGCCTCCAAGTGAACTAACCTGTAAACAGTCAATAATAAGAATCATTTGGCCTCAATGGCTGCAAATTATGAAACCAAAATCAACAAGAAAAAGAAAAGGAAAACAAAATCACAGAGCTTAAAAAGAAACCAAGAACCCTTTCATATACATACAAATTACTCACACAAAATAAGGGTGTAGCTACTTCCTTAGATATACTTGCATCGGCATTTTTAGACAAGATTAGAGGAGATTGAGGCTTACCACTCACTCATAAGGATAGATATTAGTACCTCTTGTTACAATTATGTTTGTATCAACGTTTTTGGACGAGAATTCATATCGATGGAAATGGTAAGGTGGAGGGCATGAAGTGACAAGGAATTTGTGAAGTAATCCAAGAGATGATGGGGGAAGTCAGGTAAAGGGGTGTCATTGCATAATGGATAAAAGGAGACTAAAAGATTGAATATCTTCACAAAAAGGTAGAAGGCATCCAATATTCCCATTCGGTTCATCTTCAATGGACCACATTACTACTACATATCACAGAAACCATTCAAAATGATGCACACGACTTTTCCTGTTTCTTGCCCAAGGAAAGATCCATTTGATACCACTAAGGAACATATGCAGGCAACAATCATATCCTGTCTTCCTTTTATTCTCTCCAATCATATTTGCTCACTTCCTTTTGAACAGCTCTAAACTTATTTCAGTTCAATGAATCAGAGAAAGGGAAAAACAGGCATTGGTAAAGTGCAGTAATGATGAAAGAACAAGTAAAGCTAATGAAAAAATGAAAATAAAAACTTAGGGGCAGAACTCACTTCACATTTATTCACAGGCACGAACCGATGAAGCTGGCAGTGAAATCGAAATTAGACTCCACAGTAAAAGAGAATATACAGAAAAGTTTATTGAAAATTACCAAAACAGATGAGATGACCGAGTCTTGGCAAAGACCAGAGTGCCGGATTTAGAGGCAGAATCTACAAGTTTCTAACGCCAAGAATTTCATTATGTAGTATGGGTCGTATTAACTACCCTGTTCAGTCTATCGAGTATGCCACTTGCCTTTCTCTTGGCCCTTGAAGTCCCATTCTGAGCAAGTTCAGAAATGGTTCGATAGCATTTCTCCTCCTCCCTCATGTCCTTCCACTGGGTTCGATCGTATAAGCAAATAGCGTGGATGATCACAATGCAATTTTCCTTGTTACGTGAACAAGTACTTTCCCTGATAATTCTGAGCAGGGAATGAACAGCTCTAAGTTCTCCCATTTCCTCAATAGATTTTGGATGGTTCGAAAGCATTGCTAGAATAGCCAACAACTCATCAACGTGCATTTGGTTCATGATCTTTTTCAGAAGCACTCGAACTGCACCATCTCTCACAGCTCTTGCTTTATTTTCATGAATTATACAAAGATTAAATATTGCTGAAGCAGCATCTTTGATAGATAATGGATGCCCCTCATCTAAAAGGTCGATGAGTGGTTTCAAGGCACCAGCTTTCCCGATGAGTACTTTGTTTGAGTCGAGAGCTGACAGAGTGAAAAGGGCGGCAGCTGCATTGCTCCTCGTTTCCATGGTTCCTGATCTCAATGCTTCCATTAGAAGAGGTACTACCCTGGGAGTTTCAGAAACAAGTTTCTTGTTGTTGTCATGGATTGACAGATTCAAGAGGGTTGTGATCAAATCTTCTTGCAGATCCGCATGAACACTACTTTGGGATTTATCTCCACAAAGTGGACTAAGCAACAAAGAGATGGCATCATGGGACTCACCAAAAAGTGCTCGAAATGAGGGCATCCGCTTTGTCAACATCCGAAGTTCCTTAGCAGCAGCTTTTTGTTCAGGTAATGTTGCAGACATTTTCTCTATTAACCTATGGAAACGGCCCCGATCAGCCTCTGTTATTATATCGTCATCAAGATAATGGACACGATCTTGCAACTCAATTCCCCGACTACTACACCACCGAGATATCATTCCACGAATCAAGTGATTGGGAGTAAGGTTCGTGTGTGAAAGAACTTGCTGAGTTCTTGGGCACGTTCGGTTTCCTGATTTCAACCATTTTTGAATGAAGGGTCTGTCGAATGTCTGCAATAAGATGAAACAAAACAACAACTAGAAAACTCAGAAACCAAACGACCATAATGAATGTCTTAAGGAAACAAAGAAAATTTACAATGGTATTAGATCTACACCAAAATCATACATCACAAATGATCTATAAGCAATTCTCCTCGTTTCCTCTACAGATTTCCAGGAAAACCATTCATATTGATTCACGGTCAACATTTGTTGCCTTGCCTTCGATTATAATACGAAACATTAATATAATCACTGAAGATATGAAGGATTTAAATCGTCGGCACTTGAAAATCAAAAACAAAAAAGATTCTGAAAGAACAAGAACAGAGGACAGGTAATTTGGAGAAGACGAAGGAGAAGAAGAGGAAGAGGAACAAGACATATCCAAACAACACATTCACAGGACAAAATTCAACAAATGCAGAGAGGAAGGAAATGTAAGAACAAGAACACGCTCATGTCCTCAAATTTTTCGTTTCTCTACGCGAAACAACCAAACCGCAAGCACACGAGTGTGTTTTCACAACAAAAGCACAAAACAATTAGAAAACTAGAATTTCATTCAACAGAATCAAAATCACCAAGACGCAGAAGACAAATCACAAAGCTCTGTCATGAAACACAAACCTCGCCAGTAGAGACAACAACAGGATCTCTCATGAGCTCGGTAGAAAGCGGACAACGAAATTCATCAGGGCAAATGAGATTCTCGTAGAGATTCGAAGAGCGTGATCTCTTCCTAAGTTTCAACTCCTTGAGCGCACAAAGAATCTCTTTAGCTTGATCAATAGCATCAGTGGAGTAATTATCATCATCAATTATAGCAACGATGAGCTTCTGTAACTCCCTCTTCAAGTCCATGGCCTTCCCCATGACTGTAGGATTAGAATCAAACACACCGGTTTTCGCCATCAAGATCGGTAAGCAGGTTTCGATCACTTCAACAGTTAGAGAACAGACGAGACGAGACTTCCCATTCTCATAGTTTTCGAACTCCCATTACTCAAATCTCGACTCTCTTCCTCTCTCTCTCTTAATCCGCCATTAAAGGGTAGAGAGAGAACCAAATTCCTGTGCTTCCCTTCTCAAGAATTCTACGAACTTAAAAACTGAGGAACTACAGCAACCACAATCCACATTTCTCTCTCTCTCTCTCTAATTTCTATTTCTCACTCCTTATTTTAATCCAATCATCCTTTGAGTGTTCCTTCTTTTTTCAAATATCATTTTTCTTTTCTTTTTTTAGGGCTTACCTTTTTTTTCTCTTTTTTTTTTCTTTTTTTAACCTTTTACGTTGGTTATATTTTATTATTATTATTACTATTATTTCAAATAATATATTATTTTTACAATTCTTAAATTAAATAATAATAATTGATTTTATTTTATTTCAAATGGTTTCTGCCTGTAATTTTTTATTTTTAAAATATTAATAATTAAAAAAAAATGTCAATTATATCCCTGAATCTAAAATTCTAATTTTTTATTTTTTAAATATTAATAATAATAATTAAAAAAAAAAAGATGATGAAAATGAAGGGTGAGTAAAAAGGAGTGGAAATGATATTTTATTTTATAAAAATGGGAGAAAGGAAATGAGGGGAAGTGGGGTCCACGTGGGACCGGATGTAGGCAATCACGGAATCTATACCCATACAGCTGGCATGCCGCGTGGGGATTATTTCCTCTGCTCCTCACTCCACTATTTCTTTTTCTTTTTCTTTTTATTTAATTTGTCTTATTTAACCTCCTAAATTATCCACGTATACACGCAATAATAATAAATAAATAAATAAATGAAAAATCCATTTTTCAAATTTATTATTGTTTAAATTCTTCTATTCTTCATTTCAAATCACCATAATAAGTTTCTCCATGTGACTGAGTATACGACATTATTTGCACCATGTGATCAATAATGTTCTATTCTTTTTTATTATTATTTATTTCTTTCTCTCTCCTTTTACCTCTCGATTAACTCGTTTCTTTAGTCTTTTAGGTGGTTTTCAGTCTAGGTAAATTGAACGTATTACTTTTGCATACACGATTCATACGTGTGAGTATAGACCCACTAAGTAGCCTCGCACACTCCTAAGCCTCCTGGTCGAACTAGTTGACTATAGCCAGATGTCCAGAGGTACAACGACCATCGTACATCATGTCAAGCATGATGATCATCTCATTATCATAATGTATACTTTCGTATTCATCATAAAATGTTCAAAATTCTCATATATTTATGTTACCAATTATATTAATATGAATACCCATCAATGAATTCAAATATAGTTTAATTAAGATAAAATGAAATATGACGTTTTATTTTTATTTTTATTGAAATATAAAAATTTTAGGAAGGTAGATCTAATGATTTATGTGGCATGATGGGAAAATAAAATATTGTGATCAAGATCCAAAATCACAAAAATAAATTCAAAGGCCAATATAATATTTATTTAAGAAAATTATTTTTTTTTTTGGGAAAAAAATTAGACACGTGTCAGGTTTTTGGAAAAAAATTAGTCGTCGTATGTAATACGGTGCCGTTTTGGACCTTTATTTGTTAGTCACTGTCGTTAATGACAATTATTTAGCACGCGCCGCCGCCGCCACGGGGGTGCTTTACCAGCTTTCTAGCACATTTTTATTTAATTTTTGTTAATTTTTTTAAAATTTTAATTGAGGAGGTAAATTGTAATAGTATTTAGAATTTTAGGGTCGTTTTTTAAATTTTTGAAAAATAAATTAAAAAAAAAAAGGTAATTTTAAGAGAGCGGGAAAGTTGATCGTTCTCGGAAGAATGAGCTGGAGGGATGGTGGGTCCCGCAGTACAAGACAATTTTGCCGCCAAATAAGAGAACTGGGGCCCACATGTACCAACGAGGCTCGTGGCGGGTCCCAGATTTGCCACGCGTATTGCCAAATAATTCACACTCGGACAGCGTGTCCGATGCCAGATGTTTCATTCATGCACATGTGGAATTGTACTCTTTAATTTTTTTATTTAAAAAAAACTATTTTTAATATTTGATATAAAAATATAATAATATGTTTCAGACAGCAAGAGAAGTTTCCTTCGCCCTTTTTCCCACTAAAATTAAAATAATAATAATAATAATAAAACAAAAAAGATTAAAAAATGAAAATAAAAATAAAAAGTACAAATTTGGTAGTACGTCAGTCTCATTTGCTTATTTAATTACTGTTGTCCAAACATTCCCCAAGGGAAAAAGTTATATTTTCCTTTTAATTTTTTTAATCCTTAGTTTTATTTTAATGAAAAATAAATTAAAGATATTAGTTTGGAACAAAAGAGAAAAAATTATAAAGATATTAATAAAATAAACAAAATAAAAGGAAAATAATAAAAGATATTATCCAATGCCCTTTTCCCTTATTCTCTCCATTTTTAGCATAAAATTGAACAAAAGTTGAGTAATTTGGTTGATCATAATCTCTAAAGAGAGCGACAAAGATTTGTCAAAAGTTTAAATGATGAGATTAAATCCTTAATAAACGCCTTAATCATGGGAGATTAATCATTCTTTTGGAAAGTAAAGGCACAAAGGAACAATTTCTATCGAGAGGACGTTTGTCGGTAAGATTTGTATAGTTTGAGACACAAAAATCTAATATATGTTCTATATCTAAAAACATGCTATATACCGCTTAAGTTTTCTAATCACTAGTACAAATCATGTTTGAGTTATGTGGTGCAATTTGACTACTTTCACATAGACGGATCGTCAGACGTTACTATATTTGGTCACCAAGGCCACTCGTAAGATATTAAATCTTAGGTAGGTAGCCACCGTGACTTATACTCATTCCCTATCAACCTTTTACATGACTATCATTGACTATCACTATGAATATTATATGAATATTATTGTAAAAAGTGAAATGGAGATGATAAAGGCATCCACTACAATTTCTGCACAACCTGCGAGTAATCAATGATAATCTGAAGTCAAAGCACCCTTTGCTATTTCACAAATGTAATATACAGACAACTTTATTTAATGAAAATATTTGCAAAAACAAGGGAGTTTCTTGTCATTACAAATATTTACAAGTATTCACCCATTGGATGATGGTTCAACTGATAAAGTTTGTTCATTCAAAGTTTCTACTCGAGGATCATTTTGAATCCCATTTCACCAAAACAGGAAGATCTATGTAAACAGTATAGAACAAAGTGTTGGTTTCGATCGTTGTGTTTCGGTTCCCTTGGACCGACGTATGGGATCACTACCCGTTCAAAGTTATGACAGCCGTGTTATATGAAATGAATCCCATGAACTAGAATTCATGAAAGTCCCACGTGATTATTTGGTTGTACTTCTTTTGTGAGGGGTCCTTGAGGTTTGATGAAGCATTGATTTTCCCCAACTGATCAAACCGCTTTCACCACCTACATATTCATCATGGTCATGAAAAGGAACCCAAAAAAGAGATTAACAGAAGATCCATAGTTGAAAAAGTGAGTGAAAAAGATAGAACAACAAGAAACTTGGTGATTCGTTTTGCTAATTATTACGGTTGGTTCTACTCAAGTGAATGCAGATACCAATCACTGAATGCTATATCAAGTGGTAACACATACAATTTTCTAGCAAATACTTTAAAAGGAAACATATAAAGGGAGAAGTGTAACCGCCCAAGCTCACCGCTAGCAGATATTGTCCGCTTTGGCTCGTTACGTATCACTGTCAGCCTCACGGTTTTAAAATGCGCTTACTAGGGAGAAGTTTCCACACTCTTATAAGAAATGTTTCGTTCTCCTCTCCAACTGATGTGAGATCTCACACTAACTTTAGTAGAAGAAATATGTGAGTCCCGGGTTGTTATTTTTATGCACTGATTTGAGATAAGAGGGACCAAACGAGGAAGAAGAACACATTCAGCAGAACTTACTCTTCTATAATCATCAAGAGATATCATTAGACAGATTGCAGAGAGAGAGAGAGTCTTCTTGGCCAAGCTGGGGGGGGG